>NC_092383.1:93196033-93496033 GCF_030028105.1 Mobula birostris | reverse complement strand
TACAGCCAAATGAAACAGCATTACTCTGGGCCAAGATGCAAAACACAGTACCAACAGCACACAGTACATACAGCACATATAAATAATAGAAAGCATACAGTTACAAATATATATATAATAATAATATAGCAGTTCCAGAATGTCATGGTCTGTAGATCTATGGTGCATAGATGTTGTCCTGGAGCCATGTTTCTGTAAGAACAAGCACACAGCAGTTCCTCATCTCATGCAAGTGTAGCCCACAGATGAACGCAATCCAGCTTGTCTTCCACCGAGCAAACACTGGAGAGCAGCGACGACGGGAGGGGATAGCCCCCCAACCCAGCACGCAATCAGGGCATACAGCTACCTCCAGCGTCTCCTTCACCGGTGGCTATACAAGGTGACCCCAAGGCTTGAGGGCTTGATCCAAGAAACAACCAAGGCTATGCAGTTCACCCGGCATCAGTCTCGCCAATGAACCGGTGAATTAGCGTCACAATATTCCACATTAGCAATATTCAACAGGGTCTTGTGATCAGAATAAGATCCAAATTGTTGACTGCATCTTCTTCCACGGGTGGCTGAAGCAGCCTGCAACAAGTCCAGCTCCACCACTATCCAGCATCTCGCTTGTGGGGTAGGCCTGCAGTACCCGATGTTCTTAATATCCAGCAGTGTTATATGATCATAAAAAAGATGCAAATGATGAATCTTTGTTACCTCACCACCCAGGAAATGCTCTCTTCTCGCTGCTGCAATCCAGAAGAAGATACAGGAGCCTCAGGACTCAGACTACCAGGTTCAGGAGCAATTACTACCCCTCAGCCATCAAGGGTCTTGAAACAAAGGGGATAACCTCACTCAACTTCACTTATCCCATCACTGACCTGTTCCCACAGCCAATGGACTCAGTTTCAAGGACTCTTCATCTCATGTTCTCGGTATTTTTTTAGATTATGAGGACACTCAGTCCTCGTTTATTGTCATTTAGAAAAGCATACATTAAGAAATGATACAATGTTCCTCCAGTATGATATCACAGAACACAGGATAGACCAAGACTAAAACTGATAAAACCACATAACTATAACATAGTTACAACAGTGCAAAGCAATACCGTAATTTGATAAAGAGCAAACCATGGGCATGGTAAAAAAAAAAAGTCTCAAAGTCCTGATAGCCCCAACATCTCATGTAGACAGTAGAAGAGAGAAACTCTCCCTGCCACGAGCCTCCAGCACCGCAAACTTGCCAATGCAACATCTTGGAAGCACCCGACCACAGTCCGACTCGGAGTCCATCCAAAAACTTCGAGCCTCTGACCAGCCCTCTGACGCCAAGCACTGAGCACCATCTCTGCCGAGCGCTTCGACCCCGTCCCGGCCACTGAGTGACAAGCAAAGCCGAGGACTCGGGGCCTTCCCCTCCAGAGATTTTGGATCACACAGTAACAGCGGCAGTGAATCAGGCATTTCAGAAGTTTCACCAGATGTTCCTCTGTGCTCTCACGTCTGTCTCCATCAAATCAGGATTGTGCACAGCACCCTACTTGATAGGTAACAGTTATTCATCACTGGAGTGGCCGCTGCACGCTGCGTCGCGCCACCATCTTCTCCTCCACATTTACTGCTTATTTATTTATTATTATTATTTCTTTCTTTTTGTGGTCTTCTGCACTCTGGTTGAACGCTCAGTTGGGCGGTCTTTCATTAATTCTATTGTGGTTATTATTCTATGGATTTATTGCATATGCCAACAAGAAAATAAATCTCCAAGTCATATATGATGACATGTGTGTACTTTAATAATAAATTTACTTTGAACTTTTTTCTGAACTTCCACCTGGAGAGACCACTGCGACTGAATGTGCCGCCATCTTACAGGAAGAGGAAATTGGGAGAACACACACCAGCCCTCATTGATGGGTCAGCAGTAGAAAGAGTGACCAGTTCATGTCACAAACAAGAGAGAGTCTGCAGATGCTGGAAATCCGAGCAACACATACAAAATGCTGGAAGAGCTCAGCAAGCCAGGCGGCACCTATGGAAAAGAGTCGACATTTCAGTCTGAGACCCTTCATCAGGACTGGTGAAGGGTCTCGACCCGGAACGTTGACTGTACTCTCTTCCACAGATGCTGCCTGGCCCGCTGAGTTCCTCCAGCATTTTGAGTGTGTTGCTTGAACATTTCATGTTTCTGGGTGTCAGCATCTCAGAGGATCTATCCTGAAGCCAACATCTTGATGAAATTACTTAGACGGCATGCTAACAGCTAAACTGCATTTCCTTAGGAGTTTGAGGAGGTATGGAATGTCACCAAAGGCTCTAGAAGATTTCTCCAGATGTGCAGTGGAGAGCACTACTGTCTGGTCTGGAGGCTCCAATGCAGAGGATTGTAAACTCAGCCAGTTCCTTCATGAGCACCAGTCTCCCCACCCTCGAGGACCCCTTCAACAGGCGATGCTCCAAGAAGGGGGCATGTAGCACATTTTCCACCCAGGACATTCCCTCTTCTCTTTGCTACCATCAGACAGGACGTTCAGGAGCTTGAAGACACACACTCAACATTTTAGGAGCAGCTTCTTTGCCTCTTCCATCAGAGTTTTGCACTATTTATGAATTATTTATATTCTTATTGTAATTCATAATCATTTTTTGTTTATTGTCAGTACTGCTGCTGTAAAACAAATTTCACAACATACGTCCCTGATAATAAACCTGATTCTGATGATTTTGTGCTTTAAACCATGTGCAGTTTTGCAGTAAGTCCACCAGAGGGCAGTGATGACTTTAGGATCACAACCCAAGGCTCCCGCCAGGGGCAAAAGGTCTACTCTAGTTCTAACAGCTCTTCCCTGTTAATTGCTTATATTTTCAGATTTAAGCAATGCACAAAGTATAAAGAAGCTAATTCCAGCATTTCATAATCTAATAAAATACTATATGCTTTTTATTGATGAGTGAATCAAGACCATAAGACATAGGAGCAGAATTAGGCCATTTGGCCCATCGAGTCTGCTCTGCCATTCATCACGGCTGACTTATTATCCCCTTCAACCCCATTCTCTTGTCTTCTCTCCATAACCTTTGACATCCTTACTAATCAAGAACGTATCAACCAGCCGCTTTAAATATACCCAATGACAAACTCTGGAATGCCCCTGAGCTGTAATAGTGCACACTAACCACTACATTACTGTGGCACCCTACTTTAGACTGTGGCGTGTGTCCCTTGGCCGCCATGTAACAGCAGGGAGAGTGCTTCAGGACCTGCTGGCTATGATATGCGTTTGCTGTGAGAAGTGGAAGAAGAATTGGAGGAGTCAGATTATATTTTCTTGTCCCTGCACGGACCATTTTCTGTGGGACTCAGGACGTTCTAATTTAAGGAGGATGGGTTGAGGGGAATGATAAATCAGCCATGATAGGATTGTGGAGATGACCTGATGGACTCGACAGCCTAATGCAGCTCCTATGTTTTGTCTTTTAGTTACAGGCAGAAGGCAGGAGAATGGGGCTGAGATGGATAATAAATCGGCCATGATGGAATGGTGTAGATCTGATTGGCCAAAAGGCCTCATTCCATTCCTATGCTTATAGTCTAGTGGACGTGGCCTCCTCATTCTGTTCCCATGCTTATAGTCTAGTGGACGTGGCCTCCACAGCCATCAGTCGCAACGAATTCCACAGATTCTCTATCCTTTAGCGAAGCAAGTTCCTCCTCATCGCTGTCCTAAATGGACAACCCTCAATTCTGAGTCTGTGCCTTCTGGTCCTTGACTTTCCCACTACCTCCTCTCCACATCCACTCGATCTAGGACTTCAGTTTTTGAAGTTTCCATGAGATCCACTTTTATTCTTCTAAACTCCAGCAAGAGCCATCAAATACTCTTCATATGTTAACTCTTTCATTCCCAGAATCATCCTCTGGACCCTCTCCAATGCCAGCACATCTTTTTTTAAATAAGAGGCTTAAGACTGCTCACAATACCCCAAGTGCTGTCTGACCGATGCCTTAAAGCCTCAGCTTTATAATGCAGCGAGTTTTATTTTTGACTAAAGAGAGGAATATGCCAAAAGAAGAGGACCAAATGGAAGCTGAGGGGGAATATTATGGGATGGCAGAGCAGGTGTTTTTGCTCTTTTGTTCATATACACAAGATGATAAGAAGCATAGATTGAGTGCCAGAGACTTTTTCCAGGATGGAAATAGCTAATACAAAAGGCAATCTTCCCTCCAAGCTGTGCAGGAACGCTGCTGCGCAGTAACTGAAATGCCCCCATGCACATAGCCTTTGTTGCTGCACAGATGGAATTGAACGCAGCTAGAAAAAGTTTATGAAATGTGAAAGAATTTTGTTGTTGTACTGTATTTCATTATACCCTTCAATTACTGAATAAAATCAAAAGTATGTGATGTTTCAGTTTTCATTCTAAATATTCACAGTATACGTATTACCAAAAAAATTAAACTGCTGAGCAGTTTTCAGGCCATGTAAAAATTTCCTTCTCAGAGTAATGGTTGGTCCGTGCAGCTGTAAAAAGAATTAGAGGGGACATTGACAGGAGGGTGTAATTTTAAGGTGATTGGAGGAAAGTGATGGGGGGGCAGAATATCAGAAGTAAGTTTTATTTTACAAAGAGAGTGGCGAGTGTGTGGAACACACTGTCAAGGGTGATGGTAGAGGCAGATGCATTAGGGACATTTAAGAGACTTTTAGATAGATTCACGGATGATGGAAAAATGGAGGGCTGTGTGGGAGGGAAGGGTTAGATTGGTCCTGGAGCAGGATAAAGGATCGGTACAACATCATGGGCTGAAGGGCCTGTACTCTGCTGTAAAGCCTTTTCTTCATTTTACCCAAATGGAGACTAATAGGCCATACATATAAATGAAAAATATTAAGAAACTCATATTCACGGTATCAGTGAATTTATATTTAACCATCAAATTAGTTTTTGATAAAGCTGATTATTTAAATATCCAGAGATGAGGAGGAATTTCTTGAGCCAGAGGGCGGCAAATGTGTGGAATTTGTTGCCACAAATGATTGTGGAGACCAAGTCGCTGGGCATATTTAAAGTGGAGGTTGCCGTTTTTTGATTAGTAAAGGTGTCAAGGGTTACGAGGGGAAGGCAGGAGAGCAGGGTTGTGAGAGAAAAATAAATCAGCTATGATCAAATGGCAGAACCGACTCAATGGGCTGAATGGCCTAATTCTCTTCCTGAGGGTCTGTACTGTGCAGTACTGTTCTATGTTCCATGTTGCATGTTCTGTGTTATGTTTAGGGAACAGTGACACAGAATTATTGGATGTACAGAGTCTGTTCACCATTACCAAGATCTGAAGGAAGAGTAAGCAAAGTTTGCTTGCAATCAAAGCACCATCATGTAACAAAGGGGTGCTATGTTCTGTAACTTTAAAACATAAAAACTAAATGAAAGGAAAAGAAAGGAGCCTAGAATGCACATCTAACTTTGCTTTTTTACTTTAAGCAAGGTGCACATGTATGACGTAGTGGTGTAATGACGTATGCCATTTATGTACTTTTACAGATAACCTGAAATACATTATGTAAACAACAAAGAATGATTAAACAAACAATATATTAACAATATTACTCAATATTAAATATATAACACTCCTCCCTGTTTAGCTATAAACTCCAACTCAACATAGCATACATCATAACATTCTAGGATGGCACTGTAGTGTAGCAGTTAGCACAACGCTTTACAGTACAGACAACCCGGGTTCAATTCCTGCTGCTGCCTGTAAGGAGTTTGTACGTTCTCCCCGTGACCACGTGGGTTTCCTCCGGGTGCTCTGGTTTCCTCCCACAGTCCAAAGATGTACCGACTGGTAGGATAATTGGCAATTGTAAATTGTCCTGTGACTAGGCTAGCATTAAACTGGGGGATTGCTGGGCATTGTGGCTTGAAAGGCTGTAGGGCCTGTTTCATGCTGTATCTCATAAACAATTCAATAAATAAATAACATCCACAGTGTAGCAAACTTTAAACTGTCCCATTCATGCCGCAAGATTTAATTGCAGTGGAAGGATTTCTTACTCTTGTGGGATAATGTCTTTCCTCGGGGTCATGCTGCTTGACAGGTGAGACTTGTGGCTGTGAACCTGTCTCAGGTTCTGGGCCTTCCTCTGTGCTGGTTGCAGGAGTTGACTCCGGACTGCCGGAAGTGGTTCTGACTGCTCTGAACACCTTCCCTCTGGACATGTTGTAATCCAGAACAGTACATGGCAAGCTTCACTGGATGATGTGAATCGTAATGTATGATTACAGTGTCTGACATCACCGTTTCCTTTGTCTTTCAGAAAGCCACCTCATACTGCTTTGTCCATTGCCGTTTTTTTCCTAATCTGTAGTAATGAGTTAAAGGGCTGGAGCACAGTACAGACTGTTAATGAGCCCTTGAATACGTCTGTTTTCCACTTTTTTTAGAAACTCAACAGTGTCCTTTTCCAAAGAAACCACATGCTGCACTTTTTAAAAACTCGAACATCTTGCTGCGCTTCAACAGGTAAATAGTCATCTCAGGTTCACTTAAAACTTCCTTGTCACCACTGTAACATTTTGTAACTCCAAAACATAAAAACAAATTGAAAGGAAAACAAGGCAGCCACGTGAGATTTGCGCGTATGATGTGCTGGTGTGATGACGTATGCCGTTCACATACTTTTACATATGACCTGCAATGAATTATGTAAACAACAAAGTGTGCTTCATCAAGCAATATATTTACAATATTATTGAAATATGAAATACACAACAAGTGTTACTGGGTGAAAAGAGTGCTCTTCTGGTTGAATCTGTAGACCGCTTGCTCCAAGACATAATTCTATCAGCCCTCCATAAACTAGAACCTACTGAAGGGTAGAGTGTCGATGGAGATTGATACTGGTGCCAGTGATGCCCTTAGGTTACATCACTGTGCTCTGTACTGTACCCAAACACAGCCGCTACATTACACACTCTACTTCATCCAGAGTTTGAGGAGATTTGGTATGTTACCAAAGACTTTTTACCAATTTCTGCGGAGGTATCATGAAAACTAATCTGACTGGGTGTACTACTGTCCATTATGGAGGTGCCAACGCACAGGATAGGAAGAGGTTTCTAGACTCAGCCAGCTTCAACATGGCTGCATCCATCTCCACCGTCCACCTTCAAGTAGCACTGCCCTTAGAAGGTGGCACCCATCATTAAGGACCTCCCTCCCAATGCTGAGCAGTGTGCTGCCCACAACAGCCCACCCAACACCACCCTTCCTAGGCAGCCTTTCTGTCCCACCCCACACGCCATTGACTGATGGACACACAGTGTGCCTGTCGCTCACTTCTCTACTAACGGTGACAGAATTTCAGCACCAGCTCTAATTGGGCTGCAGATTCCAGCACCCGCAGTCGTACAGCAATGGACCGGAGACCACGAACGCTGGAATCCGGTGTGAAACTCGATCTGCGGCAAGAACTCGGCAGGTCAGGCAGCACCTGTGGGTGGGCCGAGACCCTTCAATCAGTCCTGATGCTCCCTGTCCTCCTGAATGTTTCTCAGCCTTAGTCTGAAGGAAGTTAGGCCCTGCGTTCTGAACAATAGGTACCCTTCACTGATCATAAGACATAGGAACAGAATTAGATTTAGATTATGAGAACACTCAGTCCTCTTTTATTGTCATTTAGAAATGCATACATGCATTAAGAAATGATACAATGTTTCTCCAGAGTGATATCACAGAAAACAGGACAAATCAAAGACTAATGCTGACAGAACCACATAATTATAACATATAGTTACAGCAGTGCAAAGCAATACCATGGGCACAGTAAAAAAAAGTCTCAAAGTCCCCGAGTCGATTGACTCCTGAGTCCCCGATAGCAGGTGGCAAAAGGGAGAAGCTCCCTGCCATAAACCTCCAGCCACTGTCAACTTGCCGATGCCTTGGAAGCAGCCAACCACAGCCGACACTGAGTCCTTCCGTCCGAAAACTTCGAGCCTCCGACCAGCCCCTCCGATACAGCCTCCCGAGCGCCTTCGACCTCGCCCCGGCCACTGAAACAAGCAAAGCCAAGGATTCCGGGCCTTCAGCTCCGGAGATTCCAGTTACCACACAGTAGCAGCGGCAGCGAAGCGGGCATTTCAGAAGTTTTCCAGATGTTCCTCCATACTCTCACGTCCGTCTCCATCAAATCAGAATTGTGCACGGTCCCCTACTTGACAGATTACAGATATCATTCACCGGAGAGGCCGCGCGTGCTGCTGTCGCGTCGCCATCTTCTCCTCCTCCATTCAGCCCATCAAGGCTATTCTACTTTTCCACTTGATTAATTATCCCTCTCAAACTCATTCTCCTGTCTTCTCCCCCGTAACCATTGACACCCTTATTAATCAATAATCTATCAAGCTCTGCTTTAAATATACCCAGTGAATTGGCCCCCACAACCACCTGTGGCAACGAATTCCGCAGTTTCACCTCCTTCTGGCTAAAAGAATTCCTCATCATCTCTGTTCTAAAGCAACGCCCTTCTATTCTGAGGCTCTACCCTCTGTTCCTAGGCTCAACCACTGTAGGAAGCTTCCACTCTATCTATGCCTATCAATATTCAATGGGTTTCAACAAGATTCCTCCTCATTCCTCTAAATTGCAGTGAGTACCCCTCTTGTCACCTCCTGGAATTCTGCCCACAATACTGGAGAAAATACGGAGGATTTTCCAAAGGCTGATGGTGTGGAATGACAACAGCTTGGCAAGGTCGCTCCCTGTCATGCGCCAGCATTCTGACCCTGCAAGAGTGTGGACAGAACACGGCTCAGGTACAGCTTCACCTTGGTGTGGATGCTGTACTGGGTTGATCCTCAAATGTCACTGGGTATAAAAAGCTCTGCGTCGTTCCGACATATTGTCCAGTAAGAACACAAAAGAAACTCTGAGATAATTATCTGTTTACCTCACTGTCATGCACCCCTGGGGGGCACATTTTCCCTTCACAGGGGAACTGTTTGGGATTATTACTGATCTGAAATCCCTGCGCACTGTTCCACACGATTTGTTCAACTGTGATGTTTCTTGACGGTACATTGATTCTCTTCACTTCTTTCCTTCAACACTCCCATAACGTGACACCCAAAAACTTCTCAATATTATTTATTACCTGTATCTGGAACTTCCCACAAATTCTATTGATTTTTCTTATCAAAATTTAACCCAAACCTTTGGAAATCTCAGAATCTGGTTTATTATCACTGACATATGTGGCAAAAATAGTTGTTTTGTGGCAGCAGTACAGTGCAAGGCATTTTTAAAAAATTACTGTAAGTTGCAAAAGATAGATAGTTCAGCAGACAGATAGGCAGATAGTGCAAAGGAGGAATAGTGAGGTAATGGACCAGACAGAAATCTGGCAGCAAAGGGGAAAAAGCTGTTCCTAAAATAACGAGTGCAGTTCAAACTCCTGTAGTTCCTCCTTGATGGTAATAAAGAGAAGAGGGTATTGTAATATATAGATCTATTTCTTTTAGAGCAGGGACCAACCCTGTTGGGGAAGTCCAGAACAAGGGGTCACAGTTTGAGGATAAAGGGGAAGCCTTTTAGGACCGAGATTAGGAAAAACTTCATCACACAGAGAGTGGTGAATCTGTGGAATTCTCTGCCACAGGAAACAGTTGAGGCCAGTTCATTGACTATATTTAAGAGGGAGTTAGATATGGCCCTTGTGGCTAAAGGGATCAGGGGGTATGGAGAGAAGGCTGGTACAGGGCTCTGAGTTGGATGATCAGCCATGATCATACTGAATGATGGTGCAGGCTCGAAGGGCCGAATGGCCTACTCCTGCACCTATTTCCTATGTTTCTATGTAACCCATCCCAGCACTATGTATTGATATGTCGTCTACGCATGGACACTCTCTCTCTCTCTCTCTGACTGAATCTTTAGAACAGTGAAGTTAGTGACAGGCTGTTATTGTTAAAGTATGTTTACTTGGAATTTCTTCAGCTGGAGGGTGGTGAATCTGTGGAATTCATTGCCCGGTGGATGTGGATGTTGTGCCATTGGGTTATTTAAAGTGGAGTTTGATAGGTTCTTGATCGGTAAGGGTGTCAAAGATTATGGGTAGAAGGCAGGAGAATGGGGTTGAGAGGGAAAATAAATCAACCATGATTAAATGGCAGAACAGACTCGATGGACCAAATGGCCTAATTCTGCTCCTATATTTAATGGTCTTGTTTTTTAAATCTGGTAGTGTACCAGTTAGCGTACCACTTTCCAGAGCCAGTGATCCAGGTTCAATTCCTGCCACTGTCTGTAAGGAGTTTGCACGTTCTCCCCGTGACCGTGTGAGTTTCCTCCCGGTGCTCCGGTTTCCTCCCACACTCCAGCGATGTACGGGTTAGGCTTAGTGAGTTGCGGGCGTGCCATGTTGGTGCCAGAAACATGCTGAAACTTGTGGGCTACCCCCAGCACAATCCTTGGGCTGTGTAGGTCATTGATGCAAGCGACGCACTTCACCGTGTGCTTCGAGGTTACAAATAAGGCTAATTTCTAATTTTTTAATTCCTTCCCCCCGATCTTTGACCTCTCCGTAAAGGAAAAGCATCTTTCCTATTTATTCTCCAGGCCTCTTATAATTGTACACACCAAATTAGACATCTTAAGGAATTACAGGGAGTTGTGGGCACAGCAAAGCAGTCTCTCCCCCACTGACACCGTGTCCATTTCCCGCTGCCTCGAGAAAGGAGCAAACATAATCAAGAACCGTTCCCACCCTGGATGTTCCTCTTCCCCCTTCCCATCAGGCAGAGCATACGGTGACTATCGACCGCCAGTCTCAAGGATGTCTTCTGCCCCACTGCTGAGAGACCCTCGGATGGACCTCTCTAACAATTGAAGTGCCACAGTAGCGGAGAGGGCAGCACGACGCTATTACAGCGCGGGGCGGCAGAGCTCGGAGTTCGACTCCACCGCCACCTGGAAGAAGTCTGTTCGTTCTCCCTGTGAGCACAAGGGTTTCCTCCGGGTGTTCCGGTTTCCTCCGGCAGTGCCAAGACGTACCGGTCAGTCGGTTTATTGGTCATTGTAAATTGGCCGGTGATTAGGCGAGGGTTAAACAGGTGGGCTGTTGGGTAGTGCAGCTCATTGGGTTGGAAGGGCCTGTTCCACACTGTATCTCTAAATAAATAGTAAACAAACAAACAAGCAAATAGATAGATAAACAAACAAACAAATAATAAAATAGATACAGATAGATAACGATGAACTCTGTCAAGTGAAAATAATATTTAAACTTGAAAAAAGCCTCAAGGTAAAACTGCAGCAGTGAGAAAGTGACATGTGATTCATCTGTTTACAATAATAACTGTCTGATCCACATCACCTCGGGTGCTGGAGCTCTTGAACAACCCTACCATGGGGCCTGGACACGGAACTGTAAAGATCTTGCCATTGAAGGAATTAAGGCAGTGTAGTTATAAGACCTTTAGCCACAGGAGCAGAATTAGGCCATTCATCCCATCTAGTCTGCTCTGCCATTCCATCATGGCTGATTTATTATCCCTCTCAACCCCATTCTCCTGCCTCCTCCCTGTAACCTTTAACACTCCGACTAATAAACCTCCACTTTAAATATACTCAATGGCTTGGCCTCTGCGGTCCCCTGTGCAATTAATTTCACAGATGCACTAGCCTTTGGCTAAAGATGTTCCTCCTCAACTCTGTTCTAAAAGGACCTCCCTCTGTTCTGAGGCTGTGTCCTCTGGACCTAGACTGCCCCACTACAGGAAGCATCCTCTCCACATCCTCTCTATCTGTGTCCTCTGGACCTATACTGCCCCACTACAGGAAACATCCTCTCCGCATCCACTCTGTTTGCGTCCTCTGGACCTATACTGCCCCACTACAGGAAACATCCTCTCCACATCCGCTCTATCTAGACCTTTCAATATTCAATAGGTTTCAATGAGATCCCACCTCCCCCTACCATTCTTCAAAACTCCAGTGAGTACAGGCCCAGAGTCATCAAATGTTCCTCATATGTTAACTCTTTCATTCTTGGGATCATTCTTATGAATCTCCTCTGGACCCAGTTATATTGAAACAGTACAAATCACTAGGCATAATTCTATCTTCTGGAATCTAAATGTCAATCTTTTGGAATATATTTTATTATTTGTTAATTTATTTGTGCTAATATTATTATATTATTTTGTGTGAAAGTCAGGACAAAGTTAGGAATCAAAAGGTTGAGCATGGTGTGACTAGTGTCCTGAGCTGCGTATGTTTCAATGTAAAAATGATCGTAGGAAAGGCAGGTAACAGTGTTGAAGATGAGGTAGCTGGTTTACAAACAGAGGCGATGTGTAGTGAGGAGAGGCTGCTGAAAGGACAAAATTGCAGACAACAGGATGAGTTGCAATGTAAAAGGCAGACAAAATCGAAAAGGATGAATACAGGACTGAAGGTGTTGTATTTGAATGCGCGTAGTATGCAGAATAAGGTAGATGAACTTGCAGCACAGTTGCAGATTGGCAGGTATGATGTTGTAGGCGTCATTGAATCGTGGCTGAAAGAAGATTATAGCTGGGACCTTAAAGTTCAAGGATACACGTTGTATCAAAAGGACAGGCAGGAAAGCAGAGGGGGCAGTGTTGCTCTATTGGTAAGAAATGAAATCAAATCATAAGAAAGAGGTAACAGGGTTGAAAGGGTTGAATCATTGTGGAGAGAGCTAAGGAACTGCAAGAGTAAAAAGAGTTGTATATACCAACCCCACTAGAGGATCAGCTATTCTGGACTGGGCGACATGCAAAGAACCAGAATTGATCAGAGACCTTAAGATAAAAGAATCCTTCAGGGAAAGTGATCATAATATGAATGAATTCACCCTGAACTTTGAGAAGGACAAGCTGAAGTCAGATGTATCAGTATTACAGTGGAGTACAGGGAATTACAGCGGCATGAGAGAGGAGTTGGCCAGAATTGATTGGAAAAGAACACTGGCAGGGATGATGGCATGATGGCAGAGCAGCAATGGCTGGAATTTCTGGAAGCAATTCAGAAGGCACGGGATATATACATCCCAAAGAGGAAGAAGTATTCTAAAGGAAAGATGGTACAACCATGGCTAACAAGAGAAGTCAAAACCAACATAAAAACCATGGAGAGGGCATATAATAGAGCAAAAATTCGTCGGAAGTTAGAGGTTTGGGAAGCTTTTAAAAACCAACAGAAGGTAATTTAAAAAGTCATTAAAAAGGTAAAGGTAGAATGCAAAAGTAAGCTAGACAATAATTTTAAAGAGAATGCCAAAAGTTTCTTCAGGTAAATAAAGTGTAAGAGAGAGGCGAGAGTGGATATCGGACTGCTGAAAAACAATGTAGGAGTGGTAGTATTGTACTGGGGAACAACAAAATGGTGGATGAACTGAATAAGTACTTTGCATCATTCTTCACAGTGGAGGACACTAGCAGTATGATGGCAGTTCCAGGTGTCAGGGGTCATGAAGTGTGTGAAGTTACCATAACTAGAGAGAGGGCTGTTTGGAAATGGAAATATCTGAAGGTAGATAAATCACCTGCACCACCTCTTCTGAAAGAGGTAGCTAAAGAGAATGTGGAGGCATTAGTAATGATATTTCAGGAATCTCTAGGTCCTGGAAAGGTTTCAGAAGACTGGAAAACTGCAAATGTTACTTCACTCTTCAAGAAGGGAGAGAGGCTGAAGAGAGGAAACTATCGGCCAGTTAGTCTGACCTCAGTGGTTGGGGACATGTTGGAGTTGATTATTGAGGATAAGGTCTCAGGGTATTGGAGGCACATGACAAAATAGGCCATAGTAGCACGGTTTGCTCAAGGGAAAATCTTGCCTGACAAATCTGTTAGAATTTTTTGAAGAAATAACTAGCAGGATAGACAAAGGAGAATCGGTTGATGTTGTGTACTTGGATTTTCAGAAGCCCATTAACAAGGTGCCACACATGAGGTTCCTTAACAAGCTACAAGCCCATGGTATTACAGGAAAGATTCTAGCGTGGATAAAGCAGTGGCTGATTGGAAGATGACAAAGAGTGGGAATGAAGGGAGCCTTTTCTGGCTGGCTGCCGCTGACTACCTGTGTTCCACAGGGGTCTGTGTTGGGAACGTTTCTTTTTACGTTATATGTCAATGATTCGGATGATGGATTGATGGCTTTGTTGCAAAGTTTGCAGATGCTATGAAGATAGGTGGAGGGGCGGGTAGATTTGATGAAGTAGAGAGGCTACAGAAGGACTAGGACAGATTAGGAGAATGGGCAAAGAAATGGCAGATGGAATATAGTGTTGGGAAATGTATGGTCATGCACTTTGCTAGAAGAAATGAAAGTGTTGACTCTTTTCTAAATGGAGAGAAAATACAAAACTCTGAGGCACAAAGGGACTTGGAAGTTTTTGTGCAGGATTCCCTTAAAGTTAATTTGCAGGTTGAGGCTGTGGCGAAGAAGACAAATGTGATATTAGCATTCATTTCAAGAGGACTAGAATATAAAAGCAAGGATGTAATGTTGAGACTTTATAAAGCACTGGTGAAGTGTCACTTGGAGTATTGTGAGCAGGTTTGGGCCCCTTATGTTAGAAAGGATGTGCTGAAACTGGAGAGGGTTCAAAGGAGGTTCATGAAAATTATTCCAGAATTGAATGGCTTGTCATAGGAATAGTGTTTGATGGCTCTGAGCCTGTATTCACTAGAATTCAGAAGAATGAGGGGTGACTCCATTGAAACCTATCAGATGTTGAAAGGCGTTGATAGAGAGGATGTGGAGAGGATGTTTCCTATGGTGGGAGAATCTAGGACCAGAGGACACAGCCTCAGAATAGAGGGGCAGCCTTTTAGAATGGAGATGAGGGGCAATTTCTTTAGCCAGAGAATGGTGAATCTGTGGAATCCTTTGCCACAGGCCGCTGTGGAGGACAAATCTTACTGTATATTTAAGATGGAGGTTGCTAGTTTCTTGATTAGAAAGGGATATGGGGAGAAGGCAGGAGATTGGGGCTGAAAGAAAAATTGGACCAGTCATGATGGAATGGTGTAGCAGACTTGATGGGCCAAATGGCCTAATTCTGTTCCTATATTTTATGGTATTTTATGTAGTGTTGCACCTTGGCCCAGAGGAATGTTGGTTCATTTGGCAGTATTCATGTCTATGGCCGAATGAAAACAAACCATAATTGAAGTATCTGCCACACCTTAAGACACATATGGAAACCCCAGAGAGGGTGAATAATTAGGGAGATTTAGAGTTAGAGGCTTCCAGCAGGGTAACAGGCCCTTCCGGCCCAACGAGCCTGCACTACCCAACCATACCCATGTAACCAATTAACCAGCTGACCCGTACGCCTTTGGAATGCGAGAGGAAACCCATGCAGTCACGGGGAGAATGTACAAACTTCTTGCAGACAGTGGCGGGAATTGATTCCAGATCACCGGTGCTGTAATAGCATTACACTAAACTCTACACTACAATGCATTATTTATACTGCTAGAAACCACTGTTTTTTTAAAAAATACTTTTTATAAGATGAACTAATGTTAGACTAAAGTTCCATTTTCAAGTTTTCTACTTTTTAACAAGCTCATGTATGTTTCACAGTATGTGGTGGTTCATTCCCACTCATTGGCAGAAAGCGTTATAGCAGCTAAACTAACCGTTTATCACCTTCCTCATTTTCCATTGGCTATATATTAGCACATCACCCACATAATGTAATTCTGTAACCATGGATTGGTTTAGTTTTTCTAAGGAATTTTCCTTATCTCAACTACACAGCTGATGGATTTTCCAGAGGTGCCATCTTTTTGTCTTTACATTCTCTGCCGTCATTTGCCTCTTAGCATTGTTTCTCAGCTCTTTATTTAGCTTGCTTTGTATTTGTATGTTTGTTTGCACTTTAAAACAAATGATTGTTAAGAATTAAGACTGTTCATGATTCCTGACACCCGGAAGAACCCTAAGGATCAGAAGATACACTTAAATCCACCAATAGGAATGTTCTCCCTGCCTCCCAAGACTGAAAGAAGCTGCAGAAGATCGTGAACACGGTGCAGCACATCACGCAAAACAATCTTCTGTCCTTGGATTCACTTTACACCGCACGCTGTCGAGGCAGTGCTGCCAGGATAATCAAGGACATGACCCACCCTGCCAACACACTTTTCATCCCACTTCCCTCCGGGAGAAGGCTCAGGAGCTTGGAGACTCACACGGCCAGATTTGGGAACAGCTTCTTTCCAACTGTGTTAAGACTGCTGAACGGATCCTGACCCGGATCTGGGCCGTACCCTCCAAATATCCGGACCTGCCTCCTGGTTTTTTTGCACTACCTTACTTTTCCTTTTCTATTTTCTATTTATGATCTATAATTTTAATTTTATTAGATTTACTATCGATTTGTACTCCAGGGAGCGCGAAGCGCAGAACCAAATATCACTGTGATGATTGTATGCTCTAGTATCAATTGTTTGGCGACAATAAAGTAATAAAGTATTAAAGTAATAAAGTTTTCAGTTATTTCATTAATCAGGAAAACTCAGTTTGTTCCTGGAAGAAAGAAACGTGAGATTTGATTGCAGTGTACATAGTGCTAGACAGAGAATGGAGTGGAGATGGTTCAAGGAGCGGAAGGCAAAAATATAGTAAAATAGTTCAATAGTTCCATTCACTGTCAGAGGATGTGTACATTATACAACCTGAAATTCTTACTCTCCCCAGACATCCTCGAAACAGAGGAAAAACCCTAAAGAATGAACGACAGAAAAAGTGCAAAACCTCAAAGTCCCCTGCCCCCTCCCCCTCCCATGAACAAGCAGTATCAACCCCCCCCCATCCACCTCCCCCACTTATTCGAGCTTAAAGCATCAGCATTCCCACCACCCACCACCTGGCACCCACCACGCAAGGAACAGCAAAACCCCTAAAGAGAGATCATGGTCCACAGTCCATTAAAAACTAACTCCAGTATTTCCGACATCCTGCAGGCACTGTCTCTCACTAACGAGGCAGAGACAGCTATCACACCTTCCACAGCAACGGGGGAGACAGCAGTCGCGATTTCAATGTTACAGTCAGCAGTTAGACGAGCAGTACTGTAATTAAAAGATTGTGAGGAAACATTGTGAGACCCAGAGGCTTTTACCCAGCACAGAAAGTTTAGGAAGGATGTCAAAGGTAGGTTTTTTTGACACAGGGAGTGGTGAGTGCGTAGGACTCACTGCCAGGGGTGGTGGTAGAGGCAGATACATTAAGGACATTTAATAAAGTTGCAGTGAAATCAAAGCGAAGAGTACTAAATACTGGTCCTAAGGTGTTGTACTTAAATGCACGCAGCATAAGGAATAGGGTGGATGATCTTGTCGTACAGCTACAGATTGGCAGGTATGATATTGTGGCCATCACTGAGACGTGGCTAAAGGATGCATGTCTCTGGGAGCTGAACGTCCAAGGATACACGGTGTATAGGAAGGATAGGAAGGTAGGCAGAGGGGGAGACGTGGCTTTATTGGTAAGAAATGATATTAAATCATTAGAAAGAGGTGATATAGGATCGGAAGGTGCAGAATCTTTATGGGTTGAGCTAAGGAATAGCAGGGGTAAAAGGACCCTGATGGCAGTTATTTATAGGCCTCCAAACAGCTGCAGGGATGTGGACTACAAACTACAACAGGAAATAGAAAAGGCTTGTCAGAAGGGCAGTGTTATGATAATTGTGGGGGATTTTAACATGCAAGTGGATTGGGAAAATCAGGTCGGCACTGGATCTCAAGAGAGAGAATTTGTAGAATGCCTGTGAGATGGCTTTTTAGGACAGCTTGTTGTTGAGCCCACTAGGGGATCGGCTGTACTGGATTGGGTATTGTGTAATGAACCGGAGGTGATTAGAGAGATTGAGGTGAAGGAACCTTTAGAAGACAGTGATCATAACATGACTGAGTTCACTGTGAAATTAGAAAAAGAGAAGCTGAAATCTGATGTGTCGGTGTTTCAGTGGAGTAAAGGAAATTACAGTGGCATGAGAGAGGAACTGGACAAAGTTGACTGGAAAGGGACACTAGCGGGAAGATCAGCAGAGCAGCAGTGGCTGGAGTTTATGTGAGAAGTGAGGAATGTGCAAGACAGGTATATTCCAAAACAGAAGAAATTTTTGAATGGAAAAAGGATGCAACCGTGGTTGACAAGAGAAGTCAAAGCCAAAGTCAAAGCAAAGGAGAAGGCATAAAAGGAAGCAAAAATTAGTGGGAAAACAGAGGACTGGGAAGTTTTTAAAAACTTACAAAAGGAGACTAAGAAGGTCATTAAGAGGGAAAAGGTTAACTACGAAAGAAAGCTAGCAAATAATATCAAAGAGGATACTAAAAGCTTTTTCAAGTATATAAAGAGTAAAAGACAGGTGAGAGTAGATATAGGACCGATAGAAAATGATGCTGGAGAAATTGTAATCGGAGATAAGGAGATGGCGGAGGAACTGAACGAGTATTTTGCATCAGTCTTCACTGAAGAAGATATCAGCAGTATACCGGACACTCAAGGGCGGCAGGGAAGAGAAGTCTGCGCAGTCACAATTACGACAGAGAAAGTACTCAGGAAGCTGAATAGTCTAAAGGTAGATAAATCTCCCAGACCAGATGGAATGCACCCTTGTGTTCTGAAGGAAGTAGCTGTGGAGATTGCGGAGGCATTAGCAATGATCTTTCAAAAGTCGATAGATTCTGGCATGGTTCCGGGGGACTGGAAGATTGCAAATGTCACTCCGCTATTTAAGAAGGGGGCAAGGAAGCAAAAAGGAAATTATAGACCTGTTAGCTTGACATCGGTGGTTGGGAAGTTGTTGGAGTTGATTGTCAAGGATGAGATTACGGAGTACCTGGAGGCATATGACAAGATAGGCAGAACTCAGCATGGATTCCTTAAAGGAAAATCCTGCCTGACAAACCTGTTACAATTTTTTGAGGAAATTACAAGTAGGCTAGACAAGGGAGATGTAGTGGATGTTGTATATTTGGATTTTCAGAAGGCCTTTGACAAGTTGCCACACATGAGGCTACTTAACAAGCTAAGAGCCCATGGAATTACGGGAAAGTTACATACGTGGATAGAGCGTTGGCTGATTGGCAGGAAACAGAGCGTGGGAATAAAGGGATCCTATTCTGGTTGGCTGCCGGTTACCAGTGGTGTTCCACAGGGGTCCGTGTTGGGACCGCTTCTTTTTACATTGTACATCAATGATTTGGATTTTTGAATAGGTAGCTTTGTGGTTAAGTTTACTGATGATACGAAGATAGGTGGAGGGGCTGGTAGTGCTGAGGAAACAGAGAGTCTGCAGAGAGACTTGGATAGATTGGAAGAATGGGCAAAGAAGTGGCAAATGAAATACAATGTTGGAAAGTGTATGATTATGCATTTTGGCAGAAGAAATAAACGGGCAGTCTATTGTTTAAATGGGGAGAGAATTCAGTTCTGAAATGCAACGGGACTTGGGAGTCCTCGTACAGGATACCTTTAAGGTTAACCTCCAGGTTGAGTCGGTGGTGAAGAAGGTGAATGCAATGTTGGCATTCATTTCTAGAGGAATAGAGTATAGGAGCAGGGATGTGATGTTGAGGCTCTATAAGGTGCTGGTGAGACCTCACTTGGAGTACTGTGGCAGTTTTGGGTTCCTTATTTAAGAACGGATGTGCTGGCGTTGGAGAGGATATAGAGGAGATTCACTAGAATGATTCCAGGAATGAGAGGGTTAACATATGAGGAACATTTGTCCGCTCCTGGACTGTATTCCTTGGAGTTTAGAAGAATGAGGGGAGACCTCATAGAAACATTTTGAATGTTGAAAGGCATGGACAGAGTGGATGTGGCAAAGTTGTTTCCCATGATGGGGGAGTCTAGTACGAGAGGGCATGACTTAAGGATTGAAGGGTGCCCATTCAGAACAGAAATGCGAAGAAATTTTTTTAGCCAGAGGGTGGTGAATCTATGGAATTTGTTACCATGGGCGGCAGTGGAGGCCAAGTCATTGGGTGTATTTAAGGCAGAGATTGATAGGTATCTGAGTAGCCAGGGCATCAAAGGTTATGGTGAGAAGGCGGAGGAGTGGGACTAAATGGGAGAATGGATCAGCTCATGATAAAATGGCGGAGAAGACTCGATGGGCCGAATGGCTGACTTCTGCTCCTTTGTCTTATGGTCTTATGGTCTTATTTAAGACACTTAGATAAGCACAAGGAGATAGAGAAATAGAGGGTTATGTGGAAGGGAAGGGTTAAATTGATCTTGGAATAGTTAATGGGTCAGCGAAACATTGTGGGCCAAAGAGCCTGTTCTATGTTCTGTGTAAAAATGAAAACAGTTCTGATTTGAAGCTGTAATGGTGGTGGGAATCAGGGCTCTCAAAAGGGAGAGAGTTATTGGCAGATCTTTGGGGAAGAGTAGGGGAAAGTGACTGACAGGATTTAGTGCAGTCTCTGTGGGGTGAATGGCCTCCTGTACTTTATCATCTACTGTTAATGGCCTTTACCTCAGAAACGTGACCCCTGGCAACCATTGCCACGGAGACTGGGACTCTGCTCCAGGCTTTGGACCATCTCGCAGCAGGGTGGAGAATAAATTTTTCCGCGTGCACCCTGGGAAACGTCTCCTGACTCGAGCTGGCAGCATGGTTAACGAGCGGCCCTTAACCTTCATCCACACAAACTGCTTTATGAGCTCATTACCAAATTATTCATTTGACTCATTCCACAGAAGGTTTTCCTTCCCAACTCCCATTACCAGATTGCATAAGAGAAAAGGTAGACACAACACATTTTTCCTGAGCTTTGGAAATCCTTCATACGGTTTGATCCATTTTATTTATGTTTTGATGCTTGGAGGGCGAAGACATGCAACTTTTGTTGCACAGAGAATGAGGGAAAATAAATTAGACATCAACCTTTTCTCCAAGTGTCTAGAGCCTAACCTTTCATATTGTTTATTATTTGTTTGTTTATTTATTTACTTAGAGACACAGCGCAGAACAGGCCCTTCTGGCCCGTTGAGCCACACCGCCCAGCAACCCACCGATTTAACACCACCCTAATCACAGGACCATTTACAACGACCAATTAACCCACTAACAGGTACACCTTTGGACTGTGAGAGGAAACCCACACGTTCATGGGGAGAACATACAAACTTCGTACTGCTGGAATTGAACTCTGAACTCCAGAATGCCCCCAACTTTAATAGCATCGCACTAACTGATAAGTTACCATGGTGCTCCGTTGTATTAGAATTCAGTCCTTGCTCATATCCCTGGATTTACAGAATAGCGAACAGCTTACGATGCATGCAGGTGGAAACACTGAGCCATCCAAAAAAGCCACAGGTGGCTCTACGTATAAGCAAAGGTTTGGACTAGGATTTCAATATGGCCATTTTTGTCTTTCTTTTCAAATCTTTTTATTATTATTATATTATTCAAAAATAACACGAGTACATCGAAGTAAGCAACACTTACAATGTCTCAAGGAAAAAAAATTATTTTAAAGATTAAAAAATTTTGGTGATGTTACGTACCCCGTAACTGGGTTGCCAAACCAGCAGAAATGGATCACTCAGTTGGAGTCTGGATTACTAGAACTAAGAAAGTTTTATTAAAGAAACAAGCAACACAGTAATCGACAGGATAATAAACGCAACAGTTCAGCAATGATAAACACACATGTGCACAGAATTAAAATAACAGGATCAATCAAGCTCTATCGTTGTCTAGGGGTAAATGACCAATTTCAAAGTGACACAAAGTCCAGTTCAATTTAGTTCAATTCGCAGTAATCGTTGCCATGGTGATGGACAGTGTGGGGGGAAGGAGAGAGAGAACGAAAACGAATGATCATTCAAAACGGCTTCCACTCACAGACCTGCGATATTGCTCACAAGCAGCTTTCGGGCGGGTCCTTTGTGATGTCACCTGAGGTCACCAACTATGACCCCTCCTCCAGATGTGGTCGATCCTCTGCAGTGAACCCGGCACCCAAGCAAGGGCGGACACACACTGGGTTCCCGCTGATCGTACCTTTCCACCTTGTGCGTTTAAGGCTTGGTTCCACCACCAGCCTTCCAAAATGACTCCCGCCGACTTGCAGGGGGGGCACCGCTTCCAGGGTCTCGTTACCTCGTGGTGTCGTGTGTCCCTGCCTTAGCGAATCTGTCCCTTTTTATCCCCCTGCTGAGGTATCGCCTGTCCATCACTTCAAACAGTTCAGGGTTCAAAGGGGGGAGCCGCTCTAGACAGCTCTCTCTCCCGTCCCTTCATTACACATCTCCAGATCGCCTGTCCATCACTTCAAACAGTTCAGGGTTCAAAGGGGGAGCCGCTCTAGACAATACCCAGACTGATGGCTCCTTCATTAACATCTCCAAATGCTGCTTCATTGTTCCTTATCTCTTCCTCCCCTGAGGACAGGTGGCAGACCAACTGCTGATGCCACTGTTGCTAGCCCAGGCCAGCAAACATCTTAATTTATGTGTATTCTCGTCACACTTCCCCCCTTTAAGGATTTTTATCGGGGTAAAAATTACAAACATGAGTACATTATTTGATACACACAAATATACATCTTTATCAGCTATTTGGCTAATACAGAGAGTTTGAAGTTGTCATCACCTTGACAGACAGTCAGCAATCACATTTTCCGTGCCTCTTATATGTGTTATTAATAATCCCTTAGACCAGGCTCCAACTTGACAAACTTCATAGTGGCCAAAAACACTGATGAATTGCGATCAATGTAACCTCTCATTTGGTTTTGTCCCGGACCACAATAACAAGGGTCGTCCCATTCCGACCTAGTTTTATCTCGCAAGGGCTTAGTAGGAGGGGGAGGGGTAGTGACCGCAGAGTTATTGCAAAACTTCCTACAGTACCCCACCATCTCCAAGAGCCTTCTGAGGGCCCTCTTGTCTGTCGGGGTTGGGAGGTCAGCGATAGCCTGCACTGTAGCTTGCATTGCTGCCAGCTGCCCCTGTGTCACCACAATTCCCAGGTAAGTGACCTTCGTGTGGCCGAACTCATTTTTTTCGAGGTTCACTATCAAGCTGGCTTCAGACAGCCGTATTAAATTGCCAATACACACCTCTGTGTTCGTCAGCCCTTTAGTCACTGAATTACTCATTCTATATGGTTTTGCTTAATAGGCTAACCTATTGAAACAGACACCAGCCAACGTTCCAGTTCTTTGCATCGCCTCGGGACAATCAAACACACGGGTGCGAGTCGTTTAATTACTTCTCTTAAAGAGTCGCTTTGTTTGGGGATTAAGGGAGAGATCTTATCAGCAGACCTGGCCAAGACAGTAGCCTTCTCCCATCTGGTCGATACCATACTCACCTTTTCAAAATGGTTTTTCTCTCTTATCAGGGGGACCCTAGCTTCATTGATGTCCACGCTAACCCCGACTAGGTTTGTTAGCATATCAAAAGCCTGTGACCGTCCCAGTCCGCGTCGGCCATAATCAATAACATCCTTCCCCCTGGGCAGCCTGTAAATCTCTTTCATGATTCCACCAATTGTTTCCTCCAGCACCGCAAAATGTCCACCGGGGGGTACCTTGTGGGCCAGGTTAAAAACCTCATCCCCATAACTCTTTTGCACCACCCCCCATTCCTCATCTGCGGGCACGGCACTTGGTCTCCCTTGCTTCCTTAGCACTTCCTCCTCCACACAATAGCCTACTAGTTCCCTTGTTAAGTCTGTGTCAGAGAGAGCTGTCTCTGCCAAAGCCATCAGCCCCTCGTCTCGCTCCTGCGTCTGCACAAATTCTTTCCTGGCTAATGCTACGTCTGTCCCAGCTCCCTCACTACCTCTTGTCTCACTACACTCCTTTTCATTTTCTACCCTCTTCTCGTACAAGACTGGCAGAAACGTTTCAGCTAAATTTACCACCGCAGCCCCGTGATGAACCTGAGTCCATGGACGGGGCCTCACTGCTGGCAGGCTGACCTGTCAATCTCACGACTGGGAACACCATTCCCCCGGCAACGTCATTACCAAGCAAGACTTCCACGCCTTTCATCGGTAATTCGGACCTCACCCCAATCGTGACTAATCCAGAGACCAGGTTGCTTTGTAAATGTATCTGGTGCAAAGGGACTGACTCTGTCCCTTCCCCAACACCTTTGACCTTGACCTCCCCAGTCCGGGTCTCTGAGCTAAACTCTAATACACTCTTCAGTATTAGTGACTGACACGCTCCCGTGTCTCTCCAGATCCGCACCGGAACTGGTTTTAACCCCTCCTTCACTGACATCAATCCGGCCGAGATAAACTTCTCGCGCCCTTCCTGAACTTTGGCAGACCTGTCCTTCCCTAGTGGTTCGCTTAACAGCTTGATACAGCCAGTCCAAATCACTGTCTTCCCTTTTCCCGTCTCCTCCTTTGGGGCAAAGCACCTGGACGCAAAGCGTCCGACTTTCCCGCAATTATAACAGACGACCCCAGGAGACTTCCTGCCAGACTGCTCCCGGTCTACCTTATCCTTCTCACTAGTCCCCGGCTTACTTTCTGACTTTTCCGGCGGACTCTCCCCGCCGTCCTGACTACCCTTCTGGTAGCCTTTACTCGGGGCAAACTTCATTTTATGCGTCAACGCATACTCATCCGTTAACTTAGCAGTTGCAGCTAACGTGGCTGCCTCCTTCTCATCTAGGTAGGGTCTCATACCCTCAGGGACACAACCTTTTAACTGCTCAATCAGGATCAGCTGCAGCAGTCTGTCATAATCTCTCTCTACCCCCTTTGAGGCGCACCAACGCTCACAATATGTCTGCATCTCACGGACAAACTCCAAATACCTGCGGTCCCACTGCTTCCTCGCATTCCGGAACCTCTGCCGGTATGCCTCCGGCACCAACTCATGAATCCTGAGGATGGCCTCTTTCACCACCTCATACCTCTGGGCATCTTCCGCGGACAAAGCTGAGTAAGTTTCTTGGGCTTTCCCTTTCAGTACACTCTGAAGCAAAACCACCCACTTATCCCTCGGCCAGTCCTGACATAGCCACTTTCTGGAAATGGAGAAGGTACCGATCCACGTCGGTATCGTCAAATGGGGGAACCAGCCTAACCTCCTGGGTCACCCGGAACCCTCCACCTTGGTTCGGCACGAGCCCCTGCTCGGCTCTTATCTTTAACTTCTCCAGCTCAAATTCCCTTTCCCTCTGTTTCTCTCTCTCTTCTCGCTCCCATTGCCTCTCTTTCTCTTCTCTCTCCAACTGTCTGTCCCTCTCTTTCACTTCTCGCTCCAACTGCTGTACCTGGAACTCGTGCTCGAGTCTCAGTTTTTTGAGTTGCACCTGTTCCGCGTCTCCAGCAGGTTTTTCAATAGACACCACTCCCAGCTCGCCTTGGGGAAGCACACCTTTAGATACATAGTGCTCTACGATAGCTCTGTGTATCTCCTCTCTCCTCATTGTCAACTTCCCCTTAGCAAGATTCAACCGTTTGGCCACAGCTACCAATTCCGATTTCCTGGCATCCTCTAATGCCTCCAAGGTCGGCGCCTTTAGAAATTCCTCAATCTCCATTTCTGCTGTTTGTCTTTTCTTTCTTTCGGGAATTTTAACCCAATCAATTTATTCCGTCCCAAATTTAGCGTTCAAAATCGCGGACGAGAACCCACTTATGTTACGTACCCCGTAACTGGGTTGCCAAACCAGCAGAAATGGATCACTCAGTTGGAGTCTGGATTACTAGAACTAAGAAAGTTTTATTAAAGAAACAAGCAACACAGTAATCGACAGGATAATAAATGCAACAGTTCAGCAATGATAAACACACATGTGCACAGAATTAAGATAACAGGATCAATCAAGCTTTATCGTTGTCTAGGGGTAAATGACCAATTTCAAAGTGACGCAAAGTTCAGTCCAATTTAGTTCAGTTCGCAGTAATCGTTGCAGTGGCGATGGACAATGTGGGGGGAAGGAGAGAGAGAACAAGAACGAATGATCATTCAAAACGGCTTCCACTCACAGACCTATGATATTGCTCACAAGCAGCTTTCGGGCAAGTCCTTTGTGATGTCACCTGAGGTCACCGACTGTGACCCCTCCTCCAGATGCGGTCAATCCTCTGCAGTGAACCCGGCACCCAAGCAAGGGTGGACACACACCGGGTTCCCGCTGCTTGTACCTTTCCACCCTGTGCGTTTAAGGCTTGGTTCCGCCACCAGCCTTCCAAAACAACTCCCGCCGACTTGCGGGGGGGCACCGCTTCCAGGGTCTCGTTATCTCGTGGTGTCGTGTGTCCCTGCCTTAGCGAACCTGTCCCTTTTTATCCCCCTGCTGAGGTATCGCCATTCCATCAATTCAAACAGTTCAGGGTTCAAAGGGGGAGCCGCTCTAGGCAGCTCTCTCTCCCGTCCCTTCATTACACATCTCCAAATCGCCTGTCCATCACTTCAAACAGTTCAGGGTTCAAAGGGGGGGAGCTGATCTTGACAATACCCAGACTGATGGCTCCTTCATTAACATCTCCAAATGCTGCTTCATTGTTCCTTATCTCTCCCTCCCCTGAGGACAGGTGGCAGACCAACTGCTGATGCCACTGGTGCTAGCCCAGGCCAGCAAACATCTTAATTTATGTGTATTCTCATCACAGTGATAATAAAAAACCCTACTAAGCAGAAAAAGTGGGGGAAAAACCTATTAGGTGTACAACCCCAGAGCCATGCGTCATACAAAAAGCTTTAAAAAGTAAACATCAAACCGCCAGCAAGAAAAAAAATATCAAATATTTACAATTAGATCGTGGAGGAAATCTATCAGTTAACTCAAATGATAATAACGAGCAAATGAACCCCATCTTTTCTCAAAATCAAGTAAAGGTTCAAAGGTTCGACTTCTAATTTTCTCCAAACTAAGACATAGCATCACTTGAGAGAACCATTGTGACAAAGTGGGAGCTGATGTATCCTTCCACTTCAACAAAATGGCTCTCCTAGCTATCAATGTAACAAATGCAATAACATGTTGGTCGGACACAGAGATACCACGGATATTTTGAGGAATTATTCCAAAAAGCACAGTCTGTGACAATATGCCAAATCTCCTCAAACTCCAAATGGAATGTAGCTGCTGTCGTGCCTTCTTCATAATTGCATCAATATGTTGGGCCCACGATAGACCTTCAGAGATGTAAAGAGGTTGCAAATTAATTTTAAGTGCTTTAGAAATTGTTGGAAAAAACTGACTTCCAGAACTGTTCCTGTATAGAACAAGACCAAAACATATGTGTCAGTGTAGCTGTCTCAGTTTTACATCTATCACAATAACTATCAACACTAAGAAATATTTTAGACAATCTCTCCTTCGTCAAATGGTAACGATGTACAATTTTAAATTGAATCAGTGAATGACTAGCACAGATCGAAGAAGAGTTAACCAGCTTCAGAATCCGCATCCAATCCTCCATCATAAGTCAAATTGAGTTCCTTTTCCCAATCTTGTTTAATCTTAAATAAAGGATGCTTATCCCATTGTAATAATAAATTATAAATTCTTCCAATAGAACCCTTCATCGAAGGGTTCATACTGATAATAGTATCTAACAGGTCAGCCTCCAATATGTAAGGAAAATTTCTTAAATATTTTTGTAAGAAATGTCTAACTTGAAGGTTTTGTAAAAAGTGTGAGTATGAAAGAGAATATTTATCAACTAATTGTTCAAAAGACATCAATCTATCTTCTTTAAATAAATCCAAAGAAGAATTAATACCTTTATTTTCCCAAAGTAAAAAAATTGGATCACTCAAAGAAGGCTTAAAAAAGTAATTTCGATAAATTAAACTACAAAGTTTAAATTTTTTAAGATTAAAAAAATTTACGGAACTGGAGCCAAATTCGTAAAGAATGCATATGGCCATTTTTGTAGTGTCCACATTAATGTGAGCGGTTTCAAGTTCCTAGGGGTCAACATCTCTGAAGGTCTATCGTGGGCCCAACATATAGATGCAATTACGAAGAAGGCACGACAGCAGCTACATTCCATATGGAGTTTGAGGAGATTTGGCATGTTGTCACAGACTCCAGTAAATTTCTACAGATTTAACTGGTTGCATCACAGTCTGATATGGAGGTCCCAAAACACAAGATTGGAAAAAAAAACTGCAGCAGGTTGTAAATTCAGCCAGCTCCACCACAGGCACTCATCTTCCCACCATCGGCGGCATATGGCGTGAGGACAAGATGGCGGCGCGACGTAGCATGCGTAGCCTCTCTGTTGAAATTATATCATATTGTTAAATAGGGGCCGTGCACAATTCTGATTTGATGGAGACAGCCGTGAGAGCGCAGAAGAACATCTGGAGCAACTTCTGAAATCCCCCCAGTTCGCTATCGCTGCTACTGTGCGATCGAGAATCTCTGGAGGGAAGGCCTCAAGATCCTCGGCTTTGCCTGCTGCTGGCAGCCGGCAGCCGGGGCTGGGGTCGAAGCGTTCGGCAGAGATGGTGCTTGGTGTCGGAGGGCTGAATGGAGCTCGAAGTTTTCGGACGATTTAGAGTCGGACTGTGGTCGGGCATGGCAGGGAGAGTTTTCTTCCTTCTCCCGTCTGCGTGAGATGTGGGACTTTCGAGAGACTTTGA
This sequence comes from Mobula birostris, assembly GCF_030028105.1. Taxonomy (NCBI): domain Eukaryota; kingdom Metazoa; phylum Chordata; class Chondrichthyes; order Myliobatiformes; family Myliobatidae; genus Mobula; species Mobula birostris. The sequence goes on along the minus strand of NC_092383.1, from coordinate 93,467,396 downwards.
ACTTTTTACCATGTTAATGGCCTGTTCTTCATCAAGTTATGGTATTGCTTGCACTGTTGTAACTATATGTTATAACTATATGGGTTTTGTCAGTTTTTCAGTCTTGGTCTGCCCTGTGTTTCTGTGATATCACACCGGAGGAACATTGCATCATTTCTTAATGCATGCATTACTAAATGACAGTAAAAGGGGACTGCGTGTCCTCATAATCTAATCTAATCTTCAAAAGACAACGCCTCAGGAAGGTGGCATCCATCACGATGGAGTCTCACCATCCAGGACGTGCCCTCTTCTCATTACCACCATCAAGGAGGTAGTATAGGAGCGTGACACACAGTCAATATTTTAGAAACATTCTTTCCCATTTGACATCATTTTTCTGAATAGCCCACAAACTCATCAATACTTCCTCCCTCTTTTGCTGTCTTAGAGAAGTGAGTAAGCGATTAGCTTTATTTGTCACATGTACAGCAAAACATAGAGTGAAAGGTGTCATTTGTGTCAAATCAAATCAGCGAGGATTGTGCTGGGCAGCCCGCAAGTGTTGCCATGGTTCCGGTGCCAACATGGCCTGCCCACAACTCACTAACCCTAACCATACGTCTTTAAAATGTGTGAGGAAACCACAGTACTCGGAGGAAAGCCACGCAGTTACGGGGAGAATATACAAGATCATTTCAGGTAACAGCAGAAATTGAATCATGATTGGAGATAACTGGCACTGTAAAGCCATGCGCTAACCACTAAACTACTGTATCACTCAACTATTTATTACTATATATTCTTATTGCAATTTATAATTTTTATGTATTGCACTGAACTGCTACCATAAAATAACAAGTTTCATGATGCATATCAGTGCTGATAAACCCGACTCTTATTACACAGACACACCCATGTCCTTAATGTGTGTGTGCAGATTTCGTTCCAACCAGGTCTATCCACACAAGCAGCTGGAGTGGGAGACATTAAGTGAAATTTGCCCTGAGATTCTTTCATTTCGCCTCCTCACGGAGGCAATGTGAAGTTTGGAATCATTTAGAATGACCCCACCTTTCATCACTTTCATTCCCTTTATCTACAATGGAAGATCAGATATTGATTTACGTCAGCAGACTGATTAATTTGGTATCGAAGTCAACAGCCTTGGACTCTGCTGTAATGAGATGATGATAGGAGTGCACTGCAATCATGACAAGCTTGCTTCACTGCTTTAGCTACTGAAAGCATCTGAACTTCAGTCCCAGTCAGCGGGTTTTAATTTATTCTCCAAATCATGTCCTTCATCCCTGAGGTCAATGTTAGTATCAGAATCAGATTTAATATCACCAGTGGCACAGTAGCGGAGTGGTTAGCGCAACGCTTTACAGAACAGGTGACCCAGGTTCAATTCCTGTTGCTGCTTGTATAAGGAGTTTGTACGTTCTCCCTGTAGCCGCGTAGAATTTCCCTGGGTGCTCCAAATTCCCCCCCACAGTCCAAAAACATGCTGGTTGGCAGGTTAATTGGTCATTGTAAATCGTCCCGTGACTAAGCTACTGGTTGGTAGTTTAAGTGTTCATTGTAAATGATCTTGTGATTAGGCTAGGATTAAATCTGGGGATTGCTGGGCAGCTCAGCTCGAAAGGCTGTAGGGCCCATTCCCTCAATGAATAAATACGCTGTGAAATTTGTTGTTTCTCATTAGCGAGTGGACATTGAAAGTGCACGGCCCCGTGAGTTAGTATTGAGAACATAAGTTTAAAGCTTTCATTAGAACTGGAAGAGAGGGTAGTGGATACAGCCCAGTCCATCATGGGCAAGACCCTCCTCTCCATTGAGCATATTTACATGGAATGCTGCCACAAGGAAGCAGCATCCATCATCAAGGATCCCCACTATCCAAGCCATGCTCTCTTCTTGCTACTACCAATGGGCAGGAGGTACAGAACCCTAAGGTCCTATGCCACCAGGTTCAGGTGAACACTGAACTGTGGAATCAGTTCAGTGTTCACCTCAACACTGAACTGATTCCACAACCTGCAGACTCACTTTCAATAACTCTGCAACTCCTGTTCTCAGTATTATTTCTTTATTTATTTTGCACAATTTGTCTTGTTTTGCACATTGGTTGTTAAGTCGTTTATGCATAGTTTTTCATAAATTCTATTGTGTTTCTTTATTTTCATGTAAATGCCTGCAAGAAAATAGATCACAGGGTAGTATATGGTGACATTTGAGTGACTTTGAGTTTGAGAACATTGAAAGGAAGTTCAAAAAGAAAGATGCCTCCATAAATATTCCTAAATGGAGGGAAAATGGACAAAATTATTAACATAATCCTCCAAAAGCATCCCATCCTTGTCACTGGTTTTGGAGGCTTGCGTGCCTCAACGACCCACAGCCTATACTGGCTGGAGTCAGGGCTTCAGGTTTTGGCTCTTGGTAGGGTCACCAAACAGATCAAAGGGTAGAGGCTAGACTAAGAGTGGCCACCAGTTTTCCAGGTTCGGGGGCTCAGCTCAGGGCTAACAACCCTGATTGGTAAAACAAAACTGTTACAGAAACAGCAATGAAGAATCTATATCTCAGTAGCCAAGGGCAGAGAGAGGTGGAGGACCTTCCTTGTTGCCCTAACCAGCAGCAGGCATAACAGGCAGTAAGTAATTAACATAATGGAACAGACAAGAACTAAAGCTTTCATTTTTATTACCTTTCACTCCTTCAGCACACCTCCAAGAGGCTTTAGATCCACAGTGAAGTGTAGGCACTTGCTAGCAGGGTAAACACTGGCTGGGACACTGTGAGAAAATCTCAGCTTTCTTGAAATGAACTTCAGATGCAAGGCAGGAGAGATGGTGGGAAAGAAAAGAATAAACCTGAGATATTGAAGACAGTGAATATGCTGTAATAAGAGAGGCAGCCGAGGTACAGACTTCCTTTCCATTCTGATGAGATATTCAGACCCCAGAAATACTCACGCAGTTGTTCAACATCAGCGGCACCTTTGACCAAGCCAACTTTATGAGAGGATCACAAAGAAACAATTATGAGAAGACATCAGGGTATACTTGTGATCACAAAGAAACAATTATGAGAAGACATCAGGGTATACTTGTGATCACAAAGAAACAATTATGAGAAGACATCAGGGTATACTTGTGATCACAAAGAAACAATTATGAGAAGACATATTAAGAAGAAAGAAAGGAGGTAACCAACATTATGAGAAGTCATATTATGAAGGATATTGTGATCACAATGAAACAATTCTGCTCCATGTTGCAAGTAACTTCTGCTTTACCTGTGTTTAGTTATAGTTTGATGTCTCCTCTCTGGTACTTTTAAAATGAGTTTCAATGCCTTTATTTTTCTTTCGTGGTCCGGCACATTGGCTCCCGGGTCTGTGACCTGTCTTGATGAAGGGTCTCAGCCAAAGCGTTGGCTGTTTATTCCCGTCGGTAGATGCTGCCTGACCTGCTGAGCTCCTCCAGCACATTGAGCGTATTGCTCTAGATTTCCAGCATCTGCAGGACTTCTTGTACCTAAGCCATTGGTAAATCCTACCAATGCCCTGGCATTGCCCTTGCAGAACCTCAATGCATCTGATTTGTGACTTTTGCTTCCCTTACACATTCAACCTGTTCTCAAGATCATTTTAAAGTTACAGGTTCAGAATGGCTAACTAGACTTACATAGAAACACAGAAAACATACAGCACAATACAGGCCCTTTGGCCCACAAAGCTGTGTCGAACATGTCCCTTCCTTAGAACTAACTAGGTTTTACCCATAGCCCTCTATTTTTCTAAGCTCCATGTAGCCATCCAGGAGTCTCTTAAAAGACCCTATCATTTCTGCCTCCACCACCGTCACCGGCAGCCCATTCCACGCACTCACCACTCCCTGCGTAAAAAACTTACCCCTGACATCTCCTCTGTACCTCCTTCCAAGCACCTTAGATCTATGCCTTCTCGTGCTAGCCAATTCAGCCCTGGGGAAAAGCCTCTGACTAACCACGTGATCAATGCCTCTCATTATCTTGTACACCTCTGTCAGGTCACCTCTCATCCTCCGTCGCTCCAAGGAGAAAAGGCCGAGTTCACTCAACCCATTCTAATGAGGCATGCTCCCCAATCCAGGCAACATCCTTGTAAATCTCCTCTGCACCTTTTCTATGGTTTCCATGTCCTTCCTATAGTGAGGCGACCAGAACCGAGCACAGTGAGAGCTAGGAGCTAGTTATTGTGCAACACAGTGACCTCCATATCAACAGCGGCTCAGTGGTGACATTTTCCTCTTCGGTCAGCAGGTTGTCAGTTCAAGTCCCACACTCCACCTTCAGAGTGGCCTTTAAGGAGTTGCACTGTCAGCCATATTTGGATTGGATATAACAGGGGTCCCCAACCTTTTTTGCACCACGGACCGGTTTAATATTGACAATATTCTTGCGGACCGGCCGACCAGGGGTGGGGACGGGGGGTTGTTCAAGTAGGGTTAAGCCCACCTCAACATCTCTTTTACTGTTAGGGTTGCCAACTTTCTCACTCCCAAATAAGGGACAAAAGTAGCAGTCAAATCTCGGGACACTTTACCCCAAATGACTACCATGACCATGAAGCCTTGCACGAGCACCTGTGTGCGCATGCGTGATGTGCAGATATGATGTGCGCAGGCGGGTACATGCCGATTTTTTTTTCTCCCACAAATCAGTTCTGCCTTCGTCTTCCCCACTAGACTGTACGTACATTATTTCTACTTTATATAGGCTGTGAATTTATCATATCATTCCTGTTTTCACTATATGTTCGCGTTACTTTAGGTTTTATGTGTTATTTGCTATGATTTGGATTGTCCCATATAAATTAATGGTAATTGCTTATTCGCTTCACGCCATTTCGGCACGAAAGGTTTCATAGGAACGCTCTACCTGAGCAGGTAGGACAGTTGGCAACCTTATGTTCAAGTTCAACAGTGCGTGACAGGGAATGAGGAAAAGTGCAGCTGACTCATATCGTTTCCTCGCGGCCCGGTAGCACATGCTTTGCGGCCCGGTGGTTGGGGACCGCTGGGATATAACATCAAGGCTATGCTGAATCTTCCAGGTGGACACTCTATTATGTATAGTACAATGACCATATCCCTCCATTTTCTCAACATTCAGGTGCATATCTAAGGGCCTCTTGAACACCCCGGTTGTATTTCTCTCCATAATACTCCTGTTCTTCTTAGTGTTCTGCTTTCCTCCCTCATTCCAGAGACATACAGGTTATAATTAGTATACTATGCTATCTTGGCGCCAAAAGTGTGGCAACATTTGTGTGCTGCCCAGCACAATCGTCACTGATTTAATGCAAACAATGCATTTCACTGTCTGTTTCAATGTACATGTGACCAATAAAGCTGAGTTTTCCAGGTGAACATAATACTATCCAGATTAATTCTGCCATAGGATATTGCAGGTGCCTGTCATTAAAGCAGATTATCACGCAATGTTTTTATCTTGTATTGGGATCTTGTGCATGAATTTGCTGCCACGTTTCTGATGTTACATCAGTGAGTGCACTTCAGAAGAACTTCATTGCAACACTTCAGTTGTTCTAGATAAAAGGGATTGTGTATTAAAAGGGTTCAGTGTGGCCAATGGTGCTGGGGTGGAGATACGTCTCTACCAAAGGAGGTGTAAGGTACTCCTTCCCTCCGCTAGCCGGCGGGTCACCCTTGGGCAAGGTGTAGCACCTGCTTGGCCCCCTGATCAGGGTCACGTGAAGCCACAGGAACAGGTCGTATGAGCAACTGGTGCATATCACAAGTCCTGGTTATGCGACCACAGACACCAGTCAATTTCTGAAGAGTAATCTGGGGTCACCCGTCTTGTAAAGACACTGCCCAGAAGGAGGAAATGGCAAACCACTTCTGCAGAAAAACTTGACAAGAACAATCAAGGTTATGGAAAGACCATGATCACCCATGTCATACGACACAGCACATAACGACATAGACAGGGAGAAGAATGAAGTCCTGAAGTGTGAAGTTTCGGGAACTAGGCAGAAGGCTGAAGAACAGAACCTCAAGGATGACGTTCTCAGGATTGCTGCCAGTGCTACGTGACGGGGATGGTAAGAATTGGAGGAGATGGCAGTTGAATGCGTGGCTGAGGAGTTGGTGCAGGGGGCAGGGTTTTAGATTTTTGGATCATTGGGATCTCTTCTGGGGAAGGTGGGACCTGTACAGATTGGATGGGTTGCACCTGAACTCGAGGGGGAGCAATATCCTTGCAGGTAGGTTTGCTAGCATGGTTCGGGAGGGTTTAAACTAATTTGCAAGGGGGAGGGGACCCAGAGCGATAGAGCAGTGAAAGTGCATGGAGTAAAGCCAGATCTTACATATAGAGAGGCATATAGAAAGAGAAGCAAAATAAACGGTGTAAAGACAGTAAGGTAGAAGGGCTGAAATGTGTGTACCTCAATGCAAGAAGCATCAGGAACAAAGGGGATGAACTAAGAGCTTGGATACATACATGGAATTATGATGTTCTGGCCATTACAGAGACTTGGCTGGCACCAGGGCAGGAATGGATTCTCAATATTCCTGGATTTCAGTGCTTTAAAAGGAATGGGGGGGAGGGGGGGAGGGTAGGAGGGGTGGCATTACTGGTCAGGGATACTATTACAGCTACAGAAAGGGTGGGTAATGTAGCAGGATCATCTTTTGAGTCAGTATGGGCGGAAGTCAGGAACTGGAAGGGAGCAGTTACTCTATTGGGAGTATTACATAGCCCCCTGGTAGCAGCAGAGATACAGAGGAGCAGATTGGGAGGCAGATTTTGGAAAGGTGCAAAAATAACAGGGCTGTTATCATGGGAGACTTTAACTTCCCTAATATTGATTGGCACCTGATTAGTTCCAATGGTTTAGATGGGGCAGAGTTTGTTAAGTGTGTCCAGGATAGATTCCTGTCACAGTATGTTGACAGACCAACGAGGGGGAATGCCATACTAGACCTAGTATTAGGTAATGAACCTGGTCAGGTCACAGATCTCTCAGTGGGTGAGCATCTGGGGGACAGTGACCACCGCTCCCTGGCCTTTATAATTACCATGGAAAAGGATAGAATCAGAGAGGACAGGAAAATTTGTAATTGGGGAAGGGCAAATAATGGGGCTATAAGGCTAGAACTTGCGGGTGTGAATTGGGATGATGTTTTTGCAGGGAAATGTACTATGGACATGTGGTCAATGTTTAGGGATCTCTTGCAGGATGTTAGGGATAAATTTGTCCCGGTGAGGAAGATAAAGAATGGTAGGGTGAAGGAACCATGGGTGACAAGTGAGGTGGAAAATCTAGTCAGGTGGAAGAAGGCAGCATACATGAGGTTTAGGAATCAAGGATCAGATGGGTCTATAGAGGAATATAGGGTAGCAAGAAAGGAGCTTAAGAAGGGGCCATGAGAAGGCCTTGGTGAGTAGGGTAAAGGAAAACCCCAAGGCATTTTTCAATTATGTGAAGAACAAAAGGATGACAGGAGTGAAAAGGTAGGACTGATTAGCGATAAAGGTGGGAAGATGTGCTTGGAGGCTGTGGAAGTGAGCGAGGTCCTCAATGAATATTTTTCTTCGGTATTCACCAATGAGAGGGAACTTGATGATGGTGAGGACAATATGAGTGAGGTTGATGTTCTGGAGCATGTTGATATTAAGGGAGAGGAGGTGTTGGAGTTGTTAAGATACATTAGGATGGATAAGTCCCCGGGGCCTGGCGGAATATTCCCCAGGCTGCTCTACAAGGCAAGGGAAGAGATTGCTGAGCCTCTGGCTAGGATCTTTATGTCCATGTTGTCCATGGGAATGGTACCGGAGGATTGGAGGGAGGCAAATGTTGTTCCCTTGTTCAAAAAAGGTAGTAGGGATAGTCTGGGTAATTGTAGACCAGTGAGCCTTATGTCTGTGGTGGGAAAGCTGTTGGAAAAGATTCTTAGAGATAGGATCTCTGGGCATTTAGAGAATCATGGTCTTGATCAGGGACAGTCAGCATGGCTTTGTGAAGGGCAGATTATGTCTAACAAGCCTGACAGAGTTCTTTGAGGAGGTGACCAGGCATATAGATGAGGGTAGTGCAGTGGATGTGATCTACATGGATTTTAGTAAGGCATTCGACAAGGTTCCACACGGTAGGCTTATTCAGAAAGTCAGAAGGCATGGGATCTAGGGATGTTTGGCCAGATGGATTCAGAATTGGCTTGCCTGCAGAAGGCAAAGGGTTGTGATGGAGGGAGTACATTCAGATTGGAGGGTTGTGACTAGTGGTGGCCCACAAGGTTCAGTTCTGGGACCTCTACTTTTCATGATTTTTATTAACGATCTGGATGTCGGGGTAGAAGGGTGGGTTGGCAAGTTTGCAGATGACACAAAGGTTGGTGGTGTTGTAGATAGTGTAGAGGATTGTCAAAGATTGCAGAGACATTGATAGGATGCAGAAGTGGGCTGAGAAGTGGCAGACGGAGTTCAACCCAAAGATGTGTGAGGTGGTACACTTTGGAAGGACACACTCCAAGGCAGAGTACAAAGTAAATGGCAGGATACTTGGCAGTGTGGAGGAGCAAAGGGATCTGGGGGTACATGTCCACAGATCCCTGAAAGTTGCCTCACAGGTAGATAGGGTAGTTAAGAAAGTTTATGGGATGTTAGCTTTCATAAGTCGTGGGATAGAGTTTAAGAGTCGCGATGTAATGATGCAGCTCTATAAAACTCTGGTTAGGCCACACTTGGAGTACTGTGTCCAGTTCTGGTCACCTCACTATAGGAAGGATGTGGAAGCATTGGAAAGAGTACAGAGATTTACCAGGATGCTGCCTGGTTTAGAGATCAGAGATTAAGGGAGCTAGGGCTTTACTCTTTGGAGAGAAGGAGGATGAGAGGAGACATGATAGAGGTATACAAGATATCAAGAGGAATAGATAGTGGACAGCCAGTGCCTCTTCCCCAGGGCACCACTGCTCACAGGACATGGCTTTAAGGTAAAGGGTGGGAAGTTCAAGGGGGATATTAGAGGAAGGTTTTTTTACTCAGAGAGTGGTTGGTGCGTGGAATGCACTGCTTGAGTCAGTGGTAGAGGCAGATACACTGTGAAATTTAAGAGACTACTGGACAGGTATATGGAGGAATTTAAGGTGGGGGGTATATGGGAGGCAGGGTTTGAAGGTCAGCACAACATTGTGGGCCGAAGGACCTGTACTTTGCTGTACTATTCTTTGTTCTATCATGATCTCTATGGGTATGGAGGGCTATAGTATGAGTGCAGGGTGATGGGAGTCAGCAGTTTAAATGTTTCAACACAGACTAGGTGGGCCAAAAGGCCTGTTTCTGTGCCATAGATCAGAGCATTGATGTGGAACTGAATTTGTTGTTGGGCTTGAATGAAAAATAAATTGAGATCACACCAGTGGAATGTGGAACCCGAAGATCTATTTCCTTCATCAGCCCCCCTTTCCCCATGAACACTCAAATTTTGTTTTGTTTCAAAAGATTCTACCACAAAGATCTAGGTAAGGGAAGGACAAATGTAGTTTTTCGTTTTCTATCCACAAGCACCACCACCATAAATTGAGAGTAAGGGCCATTTTCACAGAGGAAACTTCAAGGACTGCAGTGTCCTAAAACTCTTGTTAGACCACACTTGGAAGTGAAGCCTCTTGGTCAGGGTCAACCATGGATATTGCATCCTAGCTCTCTAAATACACAAGCCAGGGCTGTACAATATGAAGAGCAAGCTGGTGTCCCATGTAGCCAGCTCCCTCTCTCCACTCAGCCGATGAACCCAAAGATGTTGCCAGTTAGCATTGAACTCAATCTTAGGCAATTGCATTTAGAGTATTACATCCAGTTCTGTTCACCTCATTAGAGGAAGGAGGTCGAAGTTTTAGAGAGAGTGCACCAGAGATTTATGAGACTTACCAGGATGCTGCCTAGATTAGAGAGCATGTTTTATGAGGAAAGGTTGAGTGATACAGTGCTTTTCTCTTTGGAGAGGATGACGACAAGTTACTTGATAAACTTCAGTGGAGCACCAACACAGAAGCTGTGTACAAGAAGGGCCGGAGATGCCTCTATTTCCTGAGGACACCGAGGTCCTTTGGAGTATGCAGGTCTCCTTCACTTGTTCTACGAGTCTGTTGTTGGCAGTACAATTTTCTATGCGGTGATGTGCTGGGGCAATGGCATCAACACAGGTGATGCCAACAGTCTCAATAAAACGATTAGAGACTGTTCTACGAGTCTGTGGTGGCCAGTGCGATCATGTTTGCTGTTGTGTGCTGGGGCAGCAGACACCAACAGAATCAACAAACTCATTCGTAAGGCCGGTGATGTTGTGGGGATGGAACCGGACTCTCTGACGGTGGTGTCTGAAAAGAGGATGCTGTCCAAGTTGCATGCCATCTTGGACAATGTCTCCCAACCACTACATAATGTACAGGTTGGACACAGGGGTACATTCAGCCAGAGACTCATTCCACCGAGATGCAACACAGAGCGTCATAGGAAGTCATTCCTGCCTGTGGTCATCAAACTTTACAGCTCCTCCCTTGGAGGGTCAGACACCCTGAGCCAGTAGGCTGGTCCTGGACTTATTTCCTGGCATAATTTACATATTACTATTTAACTATTTATGGTTTTATTACTATTTAATTATTTATGGTGCAACTGTAATGAAAACCAATTTCCCTCGGGATCAATAAAGTATGACTGTGAGAAAGGCTGGCTCTGTTATAGGTGTCAAACTGGACACACTGGAGGCTGCGGTGGAACAAAGGACTCGACAGAAAATCCTGGACAATGTTTCTCACCCTCTGCATGCCACCTTTGCTGAACAGAGGTGCACTTTTATTAATAGATAAGACAACTGTGCTGCTCCAAAGAGCGCTATGTGAGGTCATTCTTACCCCCAGCCATTAGGCTCTATAATGAGTCAACCTATAGCTGGGAAAGTGATGACCCCCTCCTGTTAGACTGTTTGTGGTAACTTATGTTTTATTCTTTATACTTCTCTTATATTTATAGGTGCACATGTAATGCTACTGTGACACAGTAACTTCCTTTGGGATCAAAAAAAAAGTGTACAAAATTGCAGGAGCCATGTACTTCTTTATTGCCTGTCTGTGTTGCATTTGTATTTTGTATCCTTGCTCTGAGGTAAGCTAATTGGTCACACGGTTTTGGTTGGCAGTTAGCGTGTGGCACACAGCATTGGGTGGCAGCTAAAATAAACAAATATAGTCTCCTGCTCATCGCTTTGGCAGCATAGAGAATGGGTGACTAGGGAGTGCGTATTCTCGCTGACTGTTCATCCTTGTTTGAATTTGATCCAATTACTTTCACGTGAATTACAGAAGAGTACAAATGATTTTATTGCTGGTTTGTAATAAAGTACTCTTTCAACTTGGAATTCAGTTAGTTGGAAGCGCATCATGCTTCCAACTCCCTCATTTAGCCTCTCAGTAACTTTTAATATGTTTTCAAGAAGTAGTCATTACACATATGCTAAGAGGACACCCAGCACCTTCCACCATCCCCCCCCCCCCAGGCAGAAATGTCTAAAATGAAGGGGCATAATTTAAGGGGTAGGAAGGAAGTATGGGGGGGGGAGGAATATCAGAAGTAAGTTATTTTTTGTTGTTGTGTTGTGTTTTTTATTACACAGAATCATGGGTGCCTGGTAGAAGTAGATACATTACAGACATTTAAGAAACTCTTAGAGAGGCACATGGATGACACAAAAATGGCTATGTGGGTGTGAAGAGCTAGATTGATCTTAGAGTAGGTTATAAGATCGGTGCAATATCATAAGCCGAAAACCCTGTACTGTTCTACATCTGTCTGGAACCCACCAGGTAAGGTACATTTGAGAAGCATCTCTTGATTATTTATTGTCAACAAACCACTTTCAATATGCAGGTTAAAAATGAAACAAGACAAGTGATTTGTTGTAAACGTACTAGAAACACTTTTTAATACCAACTTTTTCCATTGCCAAGGTACAACATAGAAAACTGGATCAGATCTCAGCAAGTATGTTTGAAGTAACAGTCTGCACATGTCACAGCAATTCCCCTTAGTGAAAGCCTTCCCCAACCTGCAGTTAATTTAGTTCTGTCCAACAGTGCCAATGAAGTTCAGATAACAAATGTTAGAATCCAATAACATTCAATTTGCAAACTAGTTTTAAGACTTTTTTTCCTTTAAAATATCATTCACTTCCATCAACAAAACCCAAAAAGCAATTATTTTACAATAGCAGTACATTATTTGCCATTGATATATCATGGCATCCAAGGGCTGATCAAATATTCCAAAATATCACAGTGACTGTGTCACTTCTCTAAGGCACAGTGCAAGATATAGTGATAAGTTTTAAGCCTAGGAGATCAAAGCCACTTTTCAGTGGGGCCTTATGTTCTGTACACCACATATACCTTAACAGTGTCTTGCTGTGTAAGTCACTACTAGCACTAAATAGTGGGTGGTGGGGGTGGAGATATGTCTCTACCAAAGGAGGTGTAAGGCGCTCCTTCCCTCCACTAGCCTGCAGGTCACCCTTGGACAAGGTGTAGCACCTGCTTAGCCTCCCACAACCATCCCCCCAACCGACCAGGTCACATGAAGCCATGGGAACAGCTGGTGCACATCAGAAGTCCTGGTTATGTGACCACTGACGCCAGGCAGACTATCTCTGAATAGCTGGGGTCACCTATCTTGTAAAGACACTGCCCAGAAAGCAATGGCAAACCACTTCTGCAGAAAAATTTGCTAAGAACAATCATGGTCATGGATAGACCATGATTGCTCATGTCATATGACATGGCACATAATGATGGTGATAATGATGACCAGCATTACTTAGCTCTTTTAAGTCTTGTGTATATGCACACAGGGCATTTGGTCACAGATAGCATAATGAATGATAGGAAATTGGCAATATATTTAAAAAGCATTGATTGAAGGCTTTCTCAAGTCCAATATTCAGCAAAAATGGCTAATGAAGGAATAAATCATTTGTACTTATATGCCTTAACATTCAAAGCACAATGGCAAATCTCATAAAATATTATTTGTGCTTAATAAAGAAGGCACTCCTTTTTAAAAAAAAAACAAACTCTTGGAAGCAGTTCAGGTCTGGTGAAAATTTTCAGCATTTAATGTTACTTCAGGATCCAGCAACTGTAGTATTTTGTTTTTGTGTTTTTAAAAATCCAAGCTACATTTGGCATTATTTGATTTATCAATACTTTAAACAATCCTGCCACACAATGAAAACCAGTTTTAGCATTTTTTTCCCCATATCTGAGTAACAATAAGCACCTTTTTTCCTTTGGGATGTCCCAGAGTGTTTCACAGCCAATCTTTTAATAGTGTATACAGGACAGCTAATTTGGACACAAGCTCCTCTAATAGTGATGTAATAATCACCAGGCACTTATGCTTTTCTGATTGCACCAAGGATATGATATGCTGACCACCCCGGAGAATGTGCCCTGGGACAATGTTTGCCTGAGAGAAGTGGGGCCTTGGCTTAATGGCTTATCTGAAGGCTGGCATCTTCCACAAGGAAGCTTTTCACTCAGGTGAGCAGAGGGAGTATCCGTCTACATTTGCATGCTAAGTCTCAGGAGTGGAATGCGTAACTTTTCAATTTAAAGACAACAGTGGAATAATTTCCAGGCTAAAATAACATTTTTAAACTAAAGGATAACATTGGTAGTCTCAAAATCTAAAACTTATTTCAGAAAGTGGAGGCAATTCTTAAAATTATTGTACACATTCAGGTTGACCAATTATTTTTTTCCATCCCTCAAAAATGTGATAATCTTTAAATTTAAATGATCAATATCTATGGAAATCTAATTTAAATGTAAACCCCAAGGGGCATTTTTATTATTTTTGCCCCACAACTTCACTGCAACTGACCCTGGATTCAACTCTTTCAACACGTTACACTTTGGAATTGACCTCTCTAAGGTGTCGTGGTTACGGCAATGCTATTACAACTCGGGGTGTTCAGGGTTCCATTCTGTAAAGACTTTGTTAGTGTCTCCATGACCATCCATGTGTTTCCGCCTGATGTTCCTGTTTCCACCCATGATCCAAAGACACCTAGTAGGTTAGTTAGCTATTGCGAAATTTGTTCTGTGATTAGTCTAGGGTTAAAGTGGATTGCCGTGTGGAGCGGCTCGTTGGATGTGTTCTGTGCTGTATCTCTAAATAAATAAATTACCAGCTCTCCACTTCAAAATGCTCCCTAAATTAATAGCTCTTCAGTCTTGATGTCAAATTTTGTTTTAATACTCTATTAATTTTCAATAAGGTAGAAAAATGTATTGCTATTAAAATCAAGTAAGGCAATTTATATTTCACACTCTGACAATACTATCTAGGTTGATAGCTTCTGGATTAGTAAGGGTGTCAAAGGTTACAGGAGAAGGCAGGAGAATGGAGTTGAAAGGGATAATAAATCACCCTTGATGGAATGGTGAAAAGTCGATGGGCTGAACGGCCTAATTCTGCTCCTATGTCTTATGATAATATTGTTCCTTAGAAGTTATTTTTCCATTTACCCACTTCAAGACCGAGGGGCACGAGATTTTGATTCCTTTTAATGAAAATTTTAAGAAATCCTTAAAATCTCAATGACCTAGGAGTTTCGTCAATGAATCTTTTCCTTTATTTTTAGAAGAAAATGTAGGTCACAGACATTAAATCTTTGATTTAAATCTAACTGGGAAGTTAGATTTCATGTTAAATAGTGACATTTAAAAGTAGGAAATACATTTATACAGTATGTCATGCTTCCCAATGCATGATGCAGGATTTTAGTTTAAGTTCACAGAATGCAAGGAGATACCAGACTGACTGGCAAAAATAAATTTTAAACCACTGTGTAATTGGAATCCAATATTAAGGAATTGGAGATATGTAGATTAACACATACAAAATGCTGGAGGAACTCAGCAGGTCAGGCAGTATCTATGGAAAGGAATGTCTATATTTCAGGCCGAGTGCTGATGAAGATGTTGCCTGAACTGTTGAGTTCCTCCAGCATTTTGTGCGTGTTGCTCTGGATTTCTAGCACCTACACAATCTCGTGTGTTTATGTCAGGGATATGTAACTGTTTCCATATCTTACTAACCTTCCTAGAACAGTTCATGGTAGATTCTGGCATATTTCCCAGAAATGGATGGCAGTATTTTCTGGTTCCAATATCTGGGAACATTCTAGAAATGTCAGAATCCATCAACCTGCCCATAAAAACAACAAGAGGAACAGGAAGCCTAGCTATTTTAGTGTTAAAGAGCAGTACACTGATTGTAGGCACAAAAGCTTTGGAAGTTTCCAATTGGTTTGCATTTCCCCGGATTGTCCAGTGCTGTTACAGGAACAGAACAAACTCCAGCTGCTTCCTTGCCAGTTTAAGCCCTTTTGGAGCATTGATCTGAATGATAATTTCACTATTGTTGCTGGTAATCTTTCTGGTCAGAGCTCTTGTCGAAAGATTTACATCCTGAAATTAAATTAATTTATATCACTTATTAAAGCAGAAGAAGAATGATTATTGATCTGGCTGAAAATTTTCAACTTCTGAATAGGGATTTTGGCAAAACACTGCAGTTTTGCTGTTCAACTAGCATCAGGGGGCAATTTTCACCTTCACTGTAATGGGTGGTGAACTCATTGCTGAACTCTACTACTCACTCTACCAACAGGCTGAGCATGTGAAGAAGACATCTTCAATATTGCTTTATGAATTAACCGTCAATAAGGTAAAAACATTAAAAGCCTACACCAAATACACAACTTCACTTTTCACAGTCTAAGAAAAACAAATGGACCAGTTGTAATGCCTTCTATTCTACCCACCTCTCAAATCATAAACCATTCATATAACATAGATGTGCTTCAAGCTTTGAGGAATTACTTAAGGATTCGCAACATTATCAACTTCAAATTAATTTATAATACTGTAATGCATGGGGCCCGTATAATTCTTAGGTCGTAAATCACCAGGCTCTAATTCAGATTCAGAGTTTAAGCCACAGATAAAGACCCTTGTACTTCCTAAAATGCATCATAGCACCCTTGCCAAAATTAAATTCCACCTGCCTTTTGCTCACTCACTTTTCTGATTATCTACAACCTGCTGTGAATCTCCTTCACCGTCTACCATGTCGTCAACTTTGCTGTCACCTGCAGACTTATGAACTAGCCTATTTACATTCCCTTCCAAATAAAAAGAACATTCACAATGAGCAATACAGACCCAGTACCGATCTCTGTTGTTCCATTTTCGTTGGGCCAAATGGCTTCACAGATTCAAAGCTGTACAGACCCTTTGGCCCATATTCAATTCAAACATTGTGCCTACTAATTTCACTTGCCTGCATTAACTCCAAATCCCTCTATACCAGAGATTCCCAACCTGGGGCTCACGGACCCCCTGCTTTAAAAAAAGTCAGGAACCTCTGTAAGTCTATACCTCAATAGTTCCAAGTACCTCTCCAGCTGCCTTTTATACGTTGTCATTATTCCTACCTCCACCACGACCTCTGGCAGCTCACTTCAGATCCAACTCCCCGTTGTGACGAAAATTTACCCTTCATCTCCTTTAAACCACCACACTCTCATCTTAAAATGGTGCCCTCTGCTTTTAGCTACTCCCAGCACGGGCAGGTTCTGGCTGTTGACTTTATCTATGCCTTTCATAATTTTTCACATCTCTATCAATGTCTCCTTTGCTTCAGGGAAAACAGACACAGCCTATCTTTGTAACTCAGGATTTACAATCCAGGCAACACCCTTGTGAGTCTTTTCTATACATTTTCTAGATTAATCATGTCCTTCTGTGGCATAACAACTGTGCGATGTTACTTGTTGAAATTCTATACATTCCAAACAGTAAAGTAATTGATGTGATTGCTTTACTTGCTGCAATCAGAGATTGCAGAAATGCCAGATCTTTCAGGATGTACAACCGAACTGTGAACAACACAAGAACAAGAGCAACACACAAGATGCTGGAGAAACTCAGCAAGTCAGGCAGCATCTATGGAGAGGAATAAACTGTTGATGTTTCAGGCCAAGACCCTATATCAGGACGACTTGGCCCAAAATGGCAGCTGCTTATTCCCCTCCATGGATGCTGCCTGACCTGCTGAGTTTCTCCTGCATTTTGTGTGTTGCTCTAGATTTCCAGCATTTGCAGAATCTCTTGTGTCTCTACAAGAACCAGACTGCAGGGTGTAAGCAATGCGATTATTTTGCATTTAGAGCAGCACTTTAGGGAGAAAATAAAATGAGTTCATATTTACTTCAGAATATGCACTGCTTCATTAAGAATTTTGGCAATTCGAGATTTACGACGTTCAGGTAACAAGTTCCATTAAATTTTACAATGCAGAATAATTTATATCTTGTCTGGCAGGTACAACAATTGTTTTATATTATACAAGTTTACCACAAAGAGGCAGCGGGATTAACGCCCTTTCACCAAGGCTTCCGGTTCGGTTAAATCAGAGGTGGGCGTGTGTTATTAATCAGGGCCTAGGAACAGCAGCAAGAACTGTCCGCATCACAATAACCTCTTCCAGCATAGCGCTTTGTACATTGTCAGTCTACTCTCTTGACCAAAGATGGGATTTTCAAATTTACACATAAAGTATTTCAATGAACAAGTATCACATTTCCTAAAACTAATCCAAAAGATCCATTTAAATTGGTTAACTGTTGGATTTGACTTAAGTTTATAGAGGAGGAGGAATCATTTCCAAGGTCTTTCCTCAATTTATTAAAAATTAGCAGTCTGGATCTTCACTTCAACATACAAGTCATCAGTACTGATGAATTATTTCAACCATAGAAGAACACAATAATAAAGGAGGAAAATATCCAAATCTTCCTTTGCTGTGTTCAAGCAAGGCTATGTGGATCAAGAACAGGACTTCAAAAAATCCAGTGAAAAGTATATAAACTGTTTAGCAACAATATCTAAAATTCATTTAATGGTAGAATGAGGGAGAGAGAGAAAACCAGTTGGACAACTTAAACCGGAATTTGAAAGTTGTCAAGTTTGGATTTGATTTCTGGATTGGACCCAAAGAAGAATGGTCTCATCTCAGAGAATATCTGCACAGTAGGCAGCCATTTTGCTGGCCTGATGAAGTCTACATTTTACAACCACTAACAGCTGGTTAGAGGATGGGTTATACTTCCCCAAAAAATGTTTTAAAGCTTTTTAAATAAAGCTCAAGTTCTGGGGTAACATTTATCAACGGTCAAAAAGTTTGCGCTTTGTTGAAACTGCACCTTTGTTATGTTAATGTATTGTTTTCTTGCAACCATACAGATTTTAATTTGCCATTTATCATTAACTTTACAAGGTCAGGCGAGCAATTAATGCCAGCCAAGCTTCAATGCTACTGCCCAAATCCATTAGCACAATGTGAGCTTCTACTGTACACTATTGTTGTTCCGGCTTGCTTACTTAGCAGTTGCAATTAATCTTCATGGACCAAATTTCCATAGGTTTATAACGTATCTAGATATTTAAAAAGTTTACACAATAAACCCCTCTGCATTGTAGAGGCACAGTAAAAAAACAATTTTCTTCACAGAAAAAAATATTAGAACTTGACTGGTCTAACTCAATCTAAAGTTGCCCAATTGTCGAAACTTCATTCAAAATATATTTTTCAACAAATATAAAAGAGATAAGCCGGATGAGACATGGACATGCAACAAATAAGCAAACTTGAAATATTCTTGCCTAAGAAATCAGATGAATGTGTTTATCAGTCTGGAGTAAACTCTCAGCTAAGCAAGTTGAAGTCCTGATTTATTTTAAAAGGTTTGTCATCACATAGCCACTGGATTTGCTCAGTGGGCTAAAGCCTTATGTTATATTAAGGCAATGGCTGATACCCTAAGATTTCACCAGTCAAGAGTGAAAATGAAATGAATTCTAGTACCAATTGTCAAGTGAATTGTGTAAGTTATACAATCATCTTTCTGATACACTGAACTGCATACAACGGTGTACTCAGGAAATCTATGTGGCCTGCACCTGACTGTTAAAAGTCCAATTACTAGTGAATGAACATGTTGGCAGCAACACATCAAGCCTCACACTTTGACTGGTCATAATGAGGTACAAGAACAGGAGAGTGGATGTGATTTCTCACTCTTGCATTGTGAGACAGAATTGTACTGCAGAAAGAGCAATGGTTCTTTTAAAATCCTAACTTCTAAAATCTTTAGGGCACAGTTGGTAGCAGTTTTGAGCGGAGCCTGATAAAGAACAAGACTTGACTTCACTACTGTATATTATTGACAAACCTGTGAGGCTTCAGGAAAAAGTTATTTCATATTGCTCCCAATGTAGTAGGGGTTTCATATTTTAATATTAAAAACTACAATAGTCTCATGAGGGTCAAATGGATAAAGAATAATTTTATGCACTTTAATGCAACTTGGAAAAGACTTTTTCCAGGATGAAATACATAATGAATATCTGCTAAATATTTTGCCAGGAAAAAGACCTGTATAAAGAAACTTTTTCAATTGACACGTTCTTGGGTTTAATTGGCAGCACACCAGAGCATTAGCTAACTAATTTTGGAAGCACAGTACGTAGAGGTATACTATTTCCATTTGAATCAGCAACTTGCACCAAATTGGTCCTTAGTTTGCCAGAGTGGCCAATAGTTGAGGGCAACTTGGAAATAATTCCAGGCAAGGAACTATCTGGCGTACACTTCACTGGAGTTGGTTTTTCCGTAGTGGATGCTTTGGGTAAACGCCTAGTTAGCCACGGTAGCCTCAAAGCCTGGGAAGGAGTTAGGCGACATGTTGGCTCCCACTCCAAGCATTTCTTTAGGAAGCTGATGAACTGGGCATCCTCACACCCCTTCAAGGCGACCACCCAGGACTTGCTACCCGGTGGACCTCGCACCTTACCTCTTCTAGAACGACCACCATTCAGAACCACTGTGTTATCTGGAAGTGTGGTGGTAGTGCAATAGCGAGGTTGATTCTTGGAGTTGAAGAAGTTCTTGGCTCGCTTGCATTGATCCAACATTCTCTGGGGTGGTAGCCCCAGTAGTTCTATGATACAAGCCAACTGATCGCCTTCATCTTCTCCTGGAAAGAGAGGGTACCCAGTCAGTAGTTCAGCAAGGATGCAACCAAAACTCCACATGTCAATGGGCATCCCATAACGTGTGCCCAGGATGACCTCAGGAGCTCTATAAAACCGTGACTGGATATATGTGAAGACACGCTGGTGCTCATAGCAGCTGGACCCAAAATCAATCACTTTGATGCCACTACGGCCTGCTTGTTTTAGTAAAATGTTCTCTGGCTTCAAATCACAATGAATGATCCGATTCCTGTGCAAGGCTTCCAGGCACTGGAGGATGGAATGGGCAAACTTTCGTACCAACTGAAGACTGAATCCCTGAAACTTGTTTCGCTTAATCAGCTCGTACAAGTTCATGCTTAGCAGTTCAAAGGTCATGCAGGTGTGGTTGCGGAAGGTGAAATTCTCCAACATATGGATAATGTTCATCTGCAAGTTCTTGTCTTGCTTTCTCAAGTGCTCTAAGATTCGGATCTCCTCTGTCGCTTGCCTATGGAACCGCTTCTCATTTCGGACTACCTTCAAAGCGAGGTGCTGCCGTGTTTTATGGTCGTATACTTTTGCCACCTGCCCAAAGCTTCCCTTGCCAATCACTTTAAGTATTTCATATCGATATGCTATATGGTCATGAGGCAGAAGGATGTAAGCTGCATGATCATCATCATAGCCACAGTTGTTTGAACCACCTATGACACCTTGCCGTTTTTTTGCATTTAACCCCATAAAGTAAATCTCAGGATAGTTGAAAATTTCTTGATGCTCAAAGGAAGTCAGCTTATGCATGTGCAGTTTCATGGCTTGTGTTGGTGACATAGCAATTTTTGACTTTAGCAAAACGGCATCAGATTTCGACATGGCTGAACTATCCAGGCACTTATCTTTAAGGGATGGTAGCACTGGTCGACAAGTACGGGACTCAGAGTGGTGCAGAGCTGCATTGCTTCGCTTGTTTCCAGCATCTTCAAACAAATGTTGCACCTTGACGTGAGACCGACACGTAGCTGGCAGGTCTCTCATTGTACTCTTGCCGATCTAAAATGTGTGCAAAAGAGAGAACTCGATTTGTCTGAATAAATGCAAGCAACAGAAAGGTAAAACAACATTGCAATAAATCACTAGCACCTTTTAGACTGCTCAATTAAAAATCAGCAGCTCATTCCATTTTAGGGACAGAAACAATTAAAATATTTAAAACACTAACTTGGTTAAGACACCTTAAACAATTAAAAATATTAAAACAAACTCAAGCAATTCTAAAAATGGAAATGATTTCATGCCCTTCCCGGCTGTTCCACCCTTTCAAATGAATGGGTTCAGTAATCTGTCTGGCACTGATTCGGCAGCATATTCCCAGGCTTATTCACTAACTATTTTAACTCCTATCATTTACTGATTCTAAAGCTGAAAGTCCAAATGATTTAAATACACAAAAAATAAAATTGTTCGAAATTTTGGTTTTCTTGATATCAGATGACAGAAAATAGCCTGTGAATACAACATAGACCATAAGTTATAGAAGCAGATTTATGCCATATGGCCTGTCTAATTCTCCTTCACCATTCAATCATGACTGGTTTATTTTCCCCCTCAAATCCATTTACCTGCCTTCATCCCATAACTTTTGACACACTTACAAATCAAGAACCTATCAACCTCCACTTTAAAAATACCCAATGATCTCACTTCCACAGCCGTCTGTGGCAATGAATTCCAGATTCACCAGAAATTCTGGCTAAAGAAATTTCATCTCATCTCTGTTTTAAAGGGGCATCCTTCTATTCTGAGGCTGTGTCCTCTGGTCCTAGACTCCTCCACTGTAGGAAATATATTTTCCATCCCCACTCTATCTAGTCTTTCAATATTTGATATGTACATTTCCCTAGAACTAATAGTTCACAGTAGGTTTGGTGGTTGTAGACTTGTGTAAGCTGAGAAACTCCTTTAGTCAGTTAATGCCTAGCAAAGCATGCTGGACACTCCTTTTATAGAAAATTCCTGAAACTATTTAGACCACACACCTGCCACATGCCTTGCTGAAATCAGCTTTTGCTAAAATAGCAAAGTGCATGGGATATTCTATAATTATATGACAAAATGGAAACCAACCCCCAGTGAGACACAAACACCAGTACAATAATTTAGTTGTCCAGTTATAGCCAAAACGAATATATTTTGATGACTTAAAAGCAGAATAATGTGGACCCATGCTAGTCTGAAAAATGCCCTTTGTACTAATAATTCACCTAATACATGCAGCAGAGGCCAGTACTTGGGACTGAATTTCAGGTCACAAATCCAATCAAAATAGCATTATTGTTACATTAGAGTACTGCATCCCTTCACAAATAAAGTCCCTCAAGATCATTTCATAGATACTTCAGAAAAAAATAAAAAGAGAAAATGTGGTTTGACAGCAGTTTACACATAACGCTCTCAGATAAACATCAGTAGAGTTGGGTTTGAGTAGCAGAGGAGAATTAATTTTAAATGTGTTAAAAAAAGTTAAAGTGAAATAGAAGCAACACACACAAAATGCTGGAGGGCCTCAGCAGGTCAGGAAGCATCTGCTAGAGTGAATAAACATCGACTGTTTATTGCCCTTTATAGACGCTGCCTGAACTGCTGAGTTTCTCCAGCATTTTGTGCATGTTCTCTGAATTTCTAGCATCTGCAGCACCTTTCGTGTTTATAAAGCAAAATAGGAGTTTCTATGTTACTCTCTAGTGGCATCTTGTTTTGGCCCTGACCAAATCTAGTTTACCATAAATCTTTTCACTTCTTCCTCTCCCACCATCCAAGAACCCAAACAGTACTTCCACAGGAAGTAATAATACATTTGTTCTCCTTCCAATGTAGTGTACTACATTCAACATTCATAACAATGTCTATTCTATATTCTATACTGGAAAAATGAAATGGGGATTAAGCGACAGCTCTGTGGACAACCAGCATTCAGTCCATAATAACAACCCCCAGCTTCCTGTTTCCCACCACTTTAATTATTATCTCACTCTAGCCCATCTGTGGCCTCACATTGTTCTAACGAGACTCAGAAACAGCACTTCATGCATCATAGACCAGTACAACACTGGACAGGCTACTTGGCCCTTAATGTTGTACTAATCTATACTATATGTTCTGTCCTGTGTAGCATCCATATCCTTCCATTCCTTTCATATCCATGTGCTTCAAACTTCACCAAGCCGCCCTGATTCCATTCCCATTGCTGCTAACCCATTCCAGGTACCTACTGCTCTCTGTATAAAAATCGTGCCCCTTACACCGCCTTTAAATGTTTTCCCTCTACCCTTAAAATAATGTCCCCTAATACTTGAGATTTCTACTCTGGTAAAAGATTCTGACTGTCTACATTATTTATGCAGCATACAATTTAAGAATAACTTCCTCAGCCTCTGACACTCTAGGGAGAATAATCCAAGTTTCTCTAACCTTTCCTGACAGCTCATACCCTCTCATCCAGCTGCCACGGTAAATTTTGAACACATTTCTCAGTCATCAGTTCGAGCTTCTAGACTACTAGTCCGCCAACTAATCACTGTAAACAACTTCTGATCAACTGTCTCACCAACTCTTGACATGAAATTAAATGAAAAGACTTTGCTCATTTTGTGTTGAAGAGGCGTGGGCAGGATGTGAAAGGATCACCCTAGGTCACCCTGGAGAGTCCCTCAACCTGTGATATGAGTGTGTGTCTTGAGGTGACATGTCACAACTGATTATCAATGAGCCAGAATTAAACTGGATAAATGCAGCCATAACAGAGTCTGGAACATCTCAAAACTTAATCCAATGCACAACTAGTGAGATTAGAATTAGAGTTGATTTCATTGGGAGGGGCTGTTGAGGGGTTACTTCCCCTGGCTGGAGTGGCCAGACCAGGAACATAGCCTCAGGGTACATGATTAACCACTTCAGAGGAAAAATCTATACTCAAATTTCCAAAACTCTGGCACACTCTGCCCTAAAATGTGAATACTTAATGGATAAGCTTGCTTAATAGAGTTACTGATTTCCAAAGAAAGGGGATTAAGGGACACTGATAGAGAAAATCTGGGTGGCGGGGTTGATACACGTCTCTATCAAAGGAGGTGTAAGGTGCTCCTTCCCTCCGTTAACCTGCAGATCACCCTTGGGGGAGGTGTAGCACCTGCTTAGCCCTCGATCAGGGTCATGTGAAGTCATGGGAGCTGGTGAGGGATGGTCATATGAGCAGCTGGTGCGTATCAGAAGTCCTGATTAAGTGACCACTGACACCAGGTAGACAATCTCTGAAGAGTATTGATAATGGCTGCGATCACCCATCTTGGAAAGACACTGCCCAGAAGGCGGCAATGGCAAACCACTTCTGTAGAAAAATTTGCCAAGAACAATCATGGTCAAAGACCATGATTGCCCACGTCATACAACATAACACATAACAAACAAACGATAGGGAAAATGGAGTGACCAGAGGATTAACATGATCTGCTTGAAAGGTGGAATAGGCTGCAGAGGGAATATGATCTATTTCTATACTAGATGAAGAGGCGGGTATAAAATCCTCTGCACTTGAATCTACTGACACTGTTCAGAGTTCATTATCAAAGTGTGTATACGAAATAAAACCTTGAGATCGTCTCCTTACAGGCAGCCACAAAACAATAGATCCATTAAAAAAGGTTGCCAAAACACCCACTGTGCAAATAAAGAAAACAAAACATGCAAACAATAAAAAGTAATAACATTTAGACCCAAAGTTCACAGTCACAAAGCCATTCAACACTGCAGCCGGTCCAGGAATCTGCTAGTTGCAGGCCACAACCTCACAGTTCAGCACAGAGACAAGTCATACTTATATAGTCACTTATATGAACCTGTTGAACCTTACAAAATAATTCTAAGATGGCATTATTCCACAGTGCACTAGCACACATTGTCCATATGCTTACCGTTAAGCTACTAAGAGATGGTAACCCCACAGGGCTTTCTTTTTCAGTGCTTGAAGTTTGGATTTCAGTCTGGTCTACATGCAAGGAAGAGCCATACAAGTCATCCCCAAATTGGGCTGCAAATGGAAAAGACAAAGTGACACCATTAAATAAAATAAACACCATAAATTTTGCAAGAATTCCAATTATTTTTAATTTAGGAAGTCTTTCAGCGAGGAAGACAAGTGGCTTTTCAAAATACACAATAATTCACACACTTCTCTAATTAAATGAAAACCTTTCAGCAATTCCAGACATTACCCAGTTACAAAAAAAATTGTAAAATTCTCAATGGCAAATCAATTTTGTTGTTTCCTGTTTTTCTGGATCAACAATGGGTTGCTCTCCCTGCTTTGAAAGGGTCCATTAGCACAAAACTCACCGTTTCACTGAGCTTTCGAGAAAGAGAAAATAATACTGATTGAGCTTTGGTTGCATTTCTACTCTGCTCCCTAGTGCTGTTACTACTTG
This sequence comes from Mobula birostris, assembly GCF_030028105.1. Lineage (NCBI taxonomy): Eukaryota > Metazoa > Chordata > Chondrichthyes > Myliobatiformes > Myliobatidae > Mobula > Mobula birostris. The sequence goes on along the minus strand of NC_092383.1, from coordinate 93,441,778 downwards.
CCATCTACTTTACTAAAGCTTAAAAGTGGAGGTCGGAGTACAAGCTGTGACGAGAATGGTAATTAGCTTAGGAGGCAGGGCCAAGAATGACATTTCAGAAACACAAACTCTTCCAAGAAATAAAACAATAAAAGACAATAGAAAAATGAATTAAAATGAATTAAAAATTGAATCCATGAACACTACCTCACTACTTTTTCTATTTTTCCCTTTTTTTGCACTATTAGACACACACACACTTCTTACTGTACTTTAGTTTTCATTATGCATTGCAATGTACTGCTGCCCAACAAATTTCATGACATATGTTAGGGATATTAAACCAGATTCTGATAAATTTGGAAAAAACAGTAAAAGAATAACTGATCTAGGGGATATGAACAGAGTGCAAGCAATTTTAGTCTTCTGTGGAAATTGAATGACGGGGTTATATTTCCATCTGTAGGTTGAAATCGCTGCCATTTAACAGTGACGCAAATATGAGTTGAGCAACAGTGGTGGAACATTATTACATAAAATTATTAATTTAAATGGGTTCAAACTGCACATTGTAAATTTGATGAAGCAAGTCTATTAACTAGGCTGATCAAGGGTCATATAATCAAAAATCCACTTGCAGGTATACTACTAATCATGAGATTTTAAAAACATATTATCACAGTTATGGTTCACTCAACCAGTTAATCTTAGATTCTAGTTCTAGATATAGAGCAGGGGTTCCCAACCTGGGGTCCATGGACCCCTCGATTAATAGTAAGGCTCCATGGCATAAAAAACGTTGGGAACCACTGATACAGTCAAACAGCATAGAAGCAGGTCTTTCAGCCCAACTGGGCCACGTCAACTAAGATTCTCACCTGAGTTAGTTCCATTGACCCACATTTGGCTCATATACCTCCAAACCAGGGGTTCCTAACCTGGGAACCATAGACTGCTTCCTTAATGATATTGGTCCACGGCATAAAAAAAATTAGGAATCTTGCTCTAAATCTTACCTGTCCAAGGTAGCTCAAGGTTGTTATAGCCAGGGGGTGGTAATAGGGATAAGCTCCCACTACCTATTAAATGCTCCCAAAGGCATTCACCTCAAATAGCCTCTGACAACCAAGTTCAGCTCCTACCCTTCACATGTGGCTTAGCTACCAAGCCTGCTGGAACCATTTCTACTGACAGGAGAAGGGGCAAAGGTGGGTTACTGGTGCCTTAAAACCAGTTACTTCGGCCAGATAGGGCTTGTCAGCCGTGGTTGGCAGCTCATCTAGAAGGAAAGCTTTGATTTCAAATCTCCGCTGCCTTATGGCTATACCCACTTATGGGGAAGGTTTCGGAAGTAAACCCTGAGGGAAAAATCCAGAGCTGGAGTCCCAAAGGCAGTCCTACGCTGAGTTCAATGCTGAATGGCAACTTCCAATGATGTTGCTGGTACCAAAATGTATTGGTCTATGACGTTCCTTTAGGTTCATCAGACGCATTGGGAGGGGGAGCCTGCTACACTGGCCACAGCTTGCTCTCCATATTGTACTGTCCAGGCTTGTGTATCTAGACAGCCAGGATACAAATATCCATGGTCAACTCTGACCGACAGAGGCCCTCACCTCAGCCGTCCAAAGGCCTTTCAAATGTTATCAATGTACTTGCCTCAACCACGTCCTCTGGTAACTAGTTCCATATATTGACCATCATCACCTCAGTGAAAAAGTTTCTACTAAATCTCTCCCCTCACCTTAAACCAATGCCCTCTGAGACTTACTTCCATAATGAGAAAAAGACTGTCTTTGTCCTATATATGCCCCACATGATTTTAAACACAAAAACAAACAGATCACTCCCCATTCTTCTTCGCTCTAAGTCCAGCCTGCTCAACCTGTCTCCATAACAGTCCCTCAAGTCCCAGCAACACCCTCTGGAGTTGGACCATAAGACATAGGAGTACAATTAGACCATTTAGCCCATTGAATATGCTCTGCCACTCCATCATGGTGATTCATTTTCCTTCCCAACCCCATTCTCCAGCCTTCTCCCAATTATGGGCTTACTAATCAAGAATCTATCAACTTCCTTTTTAAATATAGCCAATAACTTGCTCTCCAAGGTGAACTGTGGCAATGAATTCCAGATTCATCTTCCTTCTCATCTCAGTTCTAAAGGGATGTCCTTCTATTCTGAAGTTGTGCCCTCTGGTCCCAGACACCCCCACTATAGGAAACATCCTTTCCCTATCCACTCTATCCAGGCCTTTCACCACGTTCCAATGAAACCCCTCATCATCCTTTTAAACTCCAGTGAGTACAGTCCCAGAGCCATCAAATGCTCCTTAAATATTAATCTTTTGTCTTCCTTCCTACTGACAACATGCAAGTTAACATTTAGGGTAGGGGGTTCCCAACCTTTTGGGGGTCCCCATTAAGCAAGGGGTCCGTGAACCCCAGATTGGGAACTCCTATTTTAGGGAATCATTCACTAGGACTCGCAAGTCCTTTTGTACTTGATTTCTAATTTAGAAAAATAGTCTACACCTTTAATCCTTCATCCAAAGAACACAACCATTCACTTCCCTACTCTTTACTCCATTTGCCACTTTTTTGTCCATTCAACATGGCCTGTCCCTCCACCTGTCTTTGTATCATCTGCAAACTTGGGCACAAAGCCTTCAATTCTGTCATGCAGGACATTAATATAAAAAGTAAAGTAGTGGACACAACATTGACTTCTGCAGAACACCACCAGTTACCAGCAGCCAACCAAGAATAGACCACTTTATTCCCAATTTGCCTTCAACCAATTTTCTATCCTTGCTCACAACTTTCCTTTCAGATCATCTTGTTTTGCAGCTTCGTATTGTGGCACCTTGTCAAAGGCCTTCTGAAAACATATTACCTGTGCTCAAAGACTGTGAAAGTGAGTGTTTTCATTCATTATGTTGTAAGTAAATCATTTCCTGAAGTTTTCAGATCCACCAATAGGCAATGACAGCATATGCACAATGTCCACCTGGACAGGCAACCATAGAAACATCTATAATTGTTTATGTCATAAGCATTTAGTGTCATCAGTCAATGGATTCTATCTTTGTTTTCAAAAACAAATCAGGAATCATGTTCCAACCTTAGAAAAATATAGAATCTGGTCTAACAGACAAAACTTAACTGATCACCTTTGAAAAATAGACATCAATGCCCATTCTTGCTGTCGACATTTCAAAAAATATGATTAACATTGAGAAGTCAGCTGAAGGCATCACTAGCTGAATGATGTTAACATCTTCTGAGAACAAAGAGTTATGTTAAGTAACAACTACAAAATTAAGTAAAACATCTCATTTAAGGACTATTAGGGAGAGTCATCTATTTTTACAAGACTACCTACAACATTCAAGTTAATATGATAACATTCAAACTGATTCCCTGAGATGAAATTTTATTATTCAGTGCACTGGATTATGAATCAGTTTAACAACTTTTATCTCTAAGATTAGGAAATGCTTAAAGAATTGGGGTGGCATATTGACGCAAGCTAGCAGAGCTATTTCCTCATAGTAACAAGATATCTGGGTTCAATTTTGACCTCCAGCGTGGTTTGTGTGGAGTTTGCATATTCTCCGTTACCAAGTGGCTTTCCTCCAGGTGCACTGGTTTCCTCCTATATCCCAATGATGTATGGGTTGGTATGCTAATTGACCACTGTAAATTGCCAGCACAGTGTAGCTGAATGTTAGAATTACTGAGAGTGTTAAGGAGCTCGTGGGGAGAATAATGCAGGATATGTGTACAAGGGTTACTTGATGGTTGCCTGGACTCAGAGGACTGAAGGACATATTTCTGTACTCTTATGATGTTCATAGGTTAACTGGAACAACTTGGGTCTCAACGTAGACAAGACCAAAGTGATGATTGCAAACTTTAGGAAGGCACAGGCTGACCAATGCTCACTGCACATACATGGCTCCTCCGAGGAGAGGCACCAAATTGCTGCGAGTTTACGTAATGGATGATCTCACCTAGTCCCTCAACACCAACTCTTTGGTCAAGAAAGCACAGCAGTGTCTCCAGCTCCTGAGGAGTTTGAGATGAGCCAGTTCCCCTCCCACCACAACCATCTTAACCAATTTTTACAGGAGCACCATCAAGAGTGCCCTGACAAGCTGCATCACAGTCTGGTGTAGGAATTACAAGATATCTGAACACAAGCCTTAGAAACTAAGCTAAGAGACTGCAAGGGTAAAGAGATCCTGGTCGGGGTTATATACAGGCCTCTGAACAGTAGCCAGGATGTGGGCTACAAATTACAGTTGGAGATAGAAAAGTCTTGTCAAAAGGCCAATGTAACGATAGTCATAGAGGATTTCAATATGCAGGTAAATTGGGAAAATCAGGTTGGTGCTGGATCATAAGAGGGCAAGTTTGTACAATGCCTACAAGATAGCTTTTTAGAGCAGCTCATAATTAAACCCACTGGGGGATCAGCTATTCTGGATTGAATGTTTACAATGAATCTGAATTGATTAGCAATCTTAAGGTAAAGGAACCCTTAGGAGACAGTGATCATAATATGATAGAATTCAACCTACAATTCGAAAGGAAGAAGCTAAACTCAGATATACCAGTGTTACAGTGGAGTATAGGGAATTATAGAGGAATGAGAGGAGCTAACCAGAGTTGACTGGAACGGGACACCAGCAGGGATGTTGGCAATGACTAGAATTTCTGGGAGCAATTCAGAAGACAAAGGATAGGTACATCTCAAAGCAGTAGTAGTATTCTAAAGGCAGAATGATGCAACCGTGGCTGACAAGGAAAGTCAAAGCCAACATAAAAGCCAAAGAGAATTCATATACTACAGCAAAAAGTAGTGGGAAGTCAGATGATTGGAAAGCTTTTAAAAAAACAACAGAAGGCCACTACAAAAGTCATAAAGAAGAAAAAGATGGAATATGAAAGTAAGCTAGCCAATAATATTAAAGAGGATACCAAAAGTTTCTTTATATATATAAAGAGTAAAAGAGGCGAGAGCAGATACCAGACCGCTGGAAAATGATGCTGGAGAGGTAGTAATGGGGGTCAAGGAAATGGCAGATGGGCTAAATAAGTATTTTGCATCAGTCTTCACTGTGGAAGACACAAGTAATATGCCAAAAGTTTGAGAGGGCCAGGGGGCAGAAGTGAATGAAGTTGCCATTACTATTACTAGGGAGAGAGTAACACACACAAGATGCTGGAGGAACACAGCAGGCCAGGCAGCATCTATGAAAAAGAGTAAACAATTAACATTTCGGGCCAAAACCCTTCATCAGTCCTGATGATTTGGATGATGGAATTGAAGGTTCTGTGGCCAAGTTTGCAGACGATACGAAGATAGGTGGAGGGGCAGGTAGCGTTGAGGAAGCAGGGAGGCTGCAGACGGCTTCAGACAGATTAGGAGAATGGGCAATAAAGTGGCAGATGGAATACAAAGGTGGGAAATGTATGGTCATGCACTTTGTAAAAGAAATAAATGCATAGGCTATTTTCTAAATGGAAAGAAAATGCAAAAATCCAAGGTATAGAGAGACTTGGGTTCCTTGCACGTTAATTTGCAGGTGGTGAGGAAGGAAATACAATTTTATTTCAAGAGGACCAGAATATAAAAGCTAAAGCTTTATAACGCCTCACTTGGAGTATTGTGAACAGTTTTAGGCTCCTTACTAAGAAAAGATGTGCTGACATTGGAGAGGATTCACGAGAATGATTTCCAGGATGTTTCCTATGGTGGGGGAGTCCAGGACCAGAGGGCATGGCCTCAGAAAGAGGGATGTTCATTTAGAACTGAGATGAGGAGGAATTTCTTTAGACAGAGAATAGTGAATCTGGATCCATTGCTACAGGTGGCTGTGGAGACCAAGTCATTGAGCATATTTAAAGCAGAAGTTGGTAAGTTCTTGATTAGTTTGTGCATGAAGGATTATGGGGAGAGATTGGGACTGTGAGGGAAATGGATCAGCCAAGATGAAATGGCACAGCAGATTCGATGGTCCAAATGGCCTACTTCTGCTCCTATATTTTGTGGTCTAAGTCCCTATAAAGGATTGCAAGAACTGTTGAGAGGATCATCCAGGCGTCTCTTTTACCCATTATAGATATTTATCAGGAGCTTTGCATAAGCAGGGCCATTAGCATTGTCAACAGTCCTTCCCATCCGTCCAACAATCTCTTTGACCTCTACAATCATGCAGAAGGTACCGTAGCATTAGGACAAAAACTGTTAGGATGGGAAACAGCTTCTCTCCCCAGGCCATCAGACTTCTGAACTCTCTGCCACCACATATGAATCTCTTCATATGATCTTATCAGGCATTATACTGCTCAAAGGATGACAATTAGAGGAGAAAAGTATAAAAGCCTCAGCATTTCATGAACTCAATCTACAAGTTAACCTTTAGGGAATCTCGCACTAATGTCCACCCTAATCTCTCTCTTACACACACACACACACAGCAACTTCCCACAAACCAGACACAATCCCCCCCCCCAACACACCCACCACCCTCACTATACTCCACCCACGCAAAACAATTTCCCCAATCCCTCACCTACCCTCCCCTCGCCCCCTCCCCATTCCCTCACCCCCTCCCTCACCTTCTCTCCCCTCGCCCCCCAACTCCCTTATCGAACTTCCCTTTGCCCCCCTCCTCATCCGCCCTCTCACCCCTCATCCCCACCATCGCCCCATCCCCCCCCCCACCCCATACCCGGGCCCGCCGCCTTCCTGCTCAACATCGTTGCCGGGGAGCGCTCCGCCGCCGCCCATCGCCCGCCCGGCAGCCACCGTCAACTCCCATCCGCTTCTCCCGGGCCCGGGGGGTGAAGATGGGGAGGGAGCCGAGGGACGGGTCCGAATGGGCCGCGGAGTGCAGGGTCCGAGGTCGGGGACAGAGCGGTCCTCCCGTCCGTTACTCGCCGTCACGCCGCCTGGCTCGCCGCGCGCTCCCGCCACCACAGCCCAGGGGGAGCGCGCTCCGGAACGCCCACCGCTCCCTGCCATCTGCCGGTGGGAGGCCTGTCATTGCAGAGAGGTGCCCTGACCCTGCTACTTCATCATTTGGCTGATGTTGGTCCAAACAAATATGTAGAAATAAAGTGTTGTTCCTCCATCCTGAGCAACATTCCGTCAGGGTAGCCTCCAAGCTGATGACATGAGTACCGATTTTTTTCCTTCTGGGTAAAGAAAAATCTCCCTCCTCTTCTTCTATTCCCCACTCAGGCTTCTTACCAGCCTATCACCTGCTGCAACTTTCTCCCATGGTCCACTCACGTCTCCTAAAAAGATTCCTTCCTCTCCAGCACTTTATCTTTCCAAACCACCTATCACTTCTAGCTATCTTCCTTCCCCTCCCTCCACCTTTTTATTCTGGTACCTCCCCACCCCCTTCCTTTCCCATCCTGAACGTCTTGGCCTGAAACGTCGACTTTTTTTTCCATTTCAATGTATGCTGCCTGACCTGCTGAGTTCCTCCAGCATTTTGTGCATGCTGCTTTAGAAATATTTATATTTCTACAGTGCTTCCTCAACTACAAATGGTCCTAAAGTGCTTCACGCTCAAGGAAGTGAGTGTGAAATTTTAAAACCTCTAATCCATCGTAGATATAAACACCTTCATAGGAAGTTGCTGAAGTATTGATCTTCGGCATCATTTCACAATAAAAACATGTTTGCCAAGCCTGTTTTGATTTTATAATAGCAACAATATTCGGCATTGCATCTTAAATACAAGGCCCAGTCTAGACTTGATGACGTAAAACACCCAGGTAAACTTGTCACTCAATTCAGTCTGCAAGGGTAGCCTCAGCTTCCAGATGCAAGCATGTTAATTCTCTTCAAAGTTGCTGGCGAACGCAGCAGGCCAGGCAGCATCTCTAGAAAGAGGTAGAGTCGACATTTTGGGTCGAGACCCTTCGTCAGGACCCTTCAGCATCTGCAGAATTCCTCGTGTTTACGATGTCAATTCTCTGTTCCCCACCCATTCAGATCTCTGCCTCTTTGGCCTCTTATACAATCTCATCTTCTCTTTTGCATGTTGCAGTCCACTTCACAACTTTTGCTAGTCATACAAGTAATACTTACCTCTGCTCAGCATGTAAATCATGTAAAAGAACAATGACATTTTTGCATATTTAGCTTTCCTTCTTTAAATAATATTAGCTACATTCTTGGATCTTTAACAGTAAAATGCAATGTTAATTAAACAAAAAAAATTAAATAATGAAAGAAATATACTTTAAAAGAGAAAACTTAAAAACAAGCGACTCAGCAGATGCTGGAAATGTAGAGTAGCACACACAAAATGCTGGAGGAACTCAGCAGGTCAGGCGGCATCTATGGAAAAGAGGCGTTTCGGGCTTTTTGTGTGTGCTACTCAGTACAAAGAGGTCCCTCTGCAATATAACACCATTAAGCCAACATGCTTTAAAACAATTATGCCAGGGAAATGGACAGTTTCACATTAAACCCTACTTCTCAATTTTAACCTCCTAATCTCTTAACCGTTTTGTATTCAAGGCTCTCCCTACGATCTGTCCGCAAATCTATCCCCGATGGCCTGGGTAGGAACGTTTGGACGATTGCACACTGGTCGATGTTGCACCCGGAATCCTGAGGATGGGACCCGAAATGGCGGGGCACAGGGTCGGCGTGTGAACTGGGAGGATTAATTAAAACCCAGTTTAGCGGACAGTATAAAGGAGCGGAGAACACACCGAGAGACGATGTTCGCCAAGAGTTTTCGTGTCAAGTCCAACAGCGCGATCAAGGGCTCGGACAGGTGAGCTCATGGTGTTGTGGCCCGTCGACCCGGTGGAGGCGCCGCTGTCGCCCACACGTCCCTCCCACCCTGGCGGAACCCACAGCCCGCCGCCGCCGTCAGAATGCCGCATTCAGGCGTCAGCGCGGGTCCGGGGCGGCAGGCGGCCCTCTCTCCCGCTTCACTCTGCCTCCGGGACCCGGCGGTTTCACAGAGGTGAGTAATTGCTCATCGGTTGCAGCCTGACCCGCAAGTGTGTGTTTAACGTTCTCTCGTTAAATTCTGCCGCTGGAAGGTTGAATGACACTCGTGGATCAGGCTATAACTGGAGAGAAACTGCAGACGTTTCAGGTGTAAGGGTCTTGAACCGTTAAGGAGAGGAACCGGATTCACCGTATGACCAAGTGTGAGGCAGAGAATGAGGGATTATTGATTAGAGGAGAATGGAGTCGGGGGGAAAAAAAAATCAACCACGATTGAATAGCATTCCTTCAGTGCTAATAAAAAGCTTTAAAACTTGGGCCCTTACCTCCCCAGCTGAATCCACGACTTCCTCATCTGAAGACTGTAGTCAATGTGGATCCGTTGGTCCTGGAGGACTGGAGGATCGTTGTTTCGTTTTTACTGTGTACTGTACCAGCAGTTATGATTGAAATGACAATAAAAGCGACTTGACTTGACAATCAACCTCAAAGATGCATCCTTAGTCCACTGTTCCACTCTCTCTGTACTCTTGACTGCGTGGTTAACTGAAGCTACCATGCCATCTTTAAATTTACCAATGTAACTGCTGTTATCAGAATGTCAGGTGGTGATAAGGAGGTGTACTGGGGCTATTTTGCTGTTGGTTGGCTAAAAAAGAAACACACACACTCAACATCAGTAAGACCAAGGAATTGATTATGGACTTAAGGAAGGGGAAGTTGGAAGAACATATGCCAGTCCATATTGAGAGGTTAGTGATGGAAAGGATGAGCAACTTCAAGTTTTTGGGTGTCAACATCTCAGGGGAATTATCATGGTCAATTGCATCCATGCAATCACAAAGAAGGCACACCAGTGCCTGACTTCATTAGGAGTTTGAGGAGAGTTGTTATACCAAAGACCTTTCTTTCTTTTTGGCAAATGGCTGCCTGTTATTGGAGTCTCCAATGTGCAGGATCACAAAAGGCTGCAGAAGATTATAGACTCAGCCAGCTCCATCACTGGCACAACCCTCCCCCCACCATCAAAGATATCTTCAAGAGGCTCTCCCTCAAAATGATGGCATCCATCATTTAAGGATCCTCAGCATCCCTCTTCTCATCACTGCCATTGAGAAGAAGGTACAAGAGCATGAAATCCCACACTCAATGATTGATCGATCCAGGAACAGCTCCTTCTCTGCCAGATTTCTAAACAGTCCATGATCACCATCTCATTATTCATTTTCTTGCTATTTTTTGAAATTTGTATATATTTATATATTTGCTGCAAATTTCATGTCTTGTCATGCTGTCTGCCCCACTGAGTTCCTCCAGCTGTCTGGTTGTTACTCCAGATTCCAGTATTTGTAGTCTTCTGTGTCATCTCCTTTTCTGCCTGTTCCCTTAAACCCTTGATGCCCAAATATTGGTACTCTTTTTAAAATCTGTGTCTCAGCTACTTTGGCTAGAACACTCCAAAAAGTGCATGACCTGAAAGACGAAATTCTTCATTTGTCTTAAATAGGTAGTCCCTTATTCTAAATTGTTCATTAACTCTAAACTTCACCCACCCCCTGACCCCCACAGGGGGAAATGTCACAGTAACCTTTTTAAAAAAAAAAAAAAAAAAAACAAATAAACCTCTGGAATGACACACACAAAATAGTGGAGGAACTCAACATCTAAGGAGGAAAATAAACAGATAGCAGCACACATCAAAGTTGCTGATGAACACAGCAGGCCAGGCAGCATCTCTAGGAAAAGGTACAGTCAACATTTTGGGCTGAGACCCTTCATCAGGACTAACTGAAAGAAGAGATGGTAAAAGATTTGAAAGTGCGAGGGGGAGTGGGAGATCCGAAATGATAGGAGAAGACAGGAGGGGGAAGGGATGGAGCCAAGAGCTGGACAGTTGATTGGCAAAAGGGATATGAGAGGGTCATGGGACAGACGGGAGGCCTAGGAAGAAAGAAAGGGGGAGGGGGGAAGCCCAGAGGATGGGCAAGGAGTGTAGTGAGAGGGACAGAGGGAGAAAAAGGAGAAAGAGAGAGAGAAAAAATTAATAGTAATAAAAGACAAATAAATAACGGATGGGGTACGAAGGGGAGGTGGGGCATTAACGGAAGTTTGAGAAGTCAATGTTCATGCCATCAGGTTGGAGGTTACCCAGACGGAATATAAGGTGTTGTTCCTCCAACCTGAGTGTGGCTTCATCTTGACAGTAGAAGAGGCCGTGGATAGACATATCAGAATGGGAATGGGACGTGGAATTCCCTTGTCCATTCGTTCCCCCATCCCTTCCCACCGATCTCCCTGCTGGCACTTATCCTTGTAAGCGGAACAAGTGCTACACATGCCCTTACACTTCCTCCCTTACCACCATTCAGGGCCCCCGACAGTCCTTCCAGGTGAGGTGACACTTCACCTGTGAGTCGGCTGGGGTGATATACTGCATCCGGTGCTCCCGATGTGGCCTTCTATATATTGGCGAGACCCGACGCAGACTGGGAGACCATTTCGCTGAACACCTACGCTCTGTCCGTCAAAGAAAGCAGGATCTCCCAGTGGCCACACATTTTGATTCCGCGTCCCATTCCCATTCTGATATGCCTATCCACGGCCTCCTCTACTGTCAAGATGAAGCCACACTCAGGTTGGAGGAACAACACCTTATATTCCGTCTGGGTAGCCTCCAACCTGATGGTATTAACATTGACTTCTCTAACTTCTGTTAATGCCCCACCTCCCCTTCGTACCCCATCTGTTATTTATTTGTCTTTTATTATTATTAATTTTTTCTCTCTCTCTCTCTCTCTCCTTTTTCTCCCTCTGTCCCTCTCACTATACTCCTTGCCCATCCTCTGGGCTCCCCCCCCCCCTTCTTTCTCCCTAGGCCTCCTGTCCCATTATCCTCTCATATCACTTTTGCCAATCAACTTTCCAGCTCTTAGCTCCATCCCTCCCTCTCCTGTCTTCTCCTATCGTTTTGGATCTTCCCCCTCCCCCTCCCACTTCCAAATCTTTTACTATCTCTTCTTTCAGTTAGTCCTGACGAAGGGTCTCAGCCTGAAACATTGACCGTACCTCTTCCTATAGATGCTGCCTGGCCTGCTGCGTTCACCAGCAATTTTTATGTGTGTTGCTTGAAATTTCAGCATCTGCAGATTTCCTCGTGTTTGCAAAATAAACAGATGATGTTTTGGGCTGAGAGTCTTCATCGGGACTGGAAAGGGAGGGGACTGAAGCCAGACTAAGAGGGTGGGGGTGGAAGAACACTTGGTGTGGGTTGAGGGCAGAGAGAGTACAAGCTTTATGTATTTTAAAAAAATTATTCTTAATAAAATGTATAAAAAGTAAATTTGGTGCAATTCTCATTTTTAAAAATTTGTTTATTAGAGATACAGCGCAGAATAGGCCCTCCCAGTCCAATGAGCCGCACTGGCCAGCAGCCCACTTATTTAACCCTAGCGTAATCACAGGACTATTTACAATAACCAATTTATCTACTAACTGGTGCTTCTTTGGAATGGGGAACTAACGTATGCAGTCACTAGGAGAACGTACCCACAGAGGACACTGAATTGAACTCCAAGCTCCGATCCCTTGAGTTGTAATAGCGCTGTGCTAACCACTATGCTTTCATAGTGCCCCTTTGTATTCTTTGTGCCGTTTGGTCAATATGTATAGTAGTGATTGCACATTTGTTTTGGTACATAGCACTATTGCCATATGTGGCCCTTTTGAGATGATGCACCTTCTGTTGTTTGTGGGGCTTTCCCATTGGACTCAGCCCCTCGCAGGAGCTGAGGGACCCTGGACTCTGGTCCTTTCCCTAAAGCCTTTGCATTGGCTGCACCAATCTTCAGTGCACCCCTCAGCATGGACCCCTGCAACCTGGAACGTGACAGTCGGCAGCATTCTCATACAGGCATTCCTCTATGCTGAAAGACCAAGTTAGGCAGACCAAAGTGTGCCTTTCGCCAAGTGGGGGGTTGGGGGGAAATTAAATTGTCTGTTTCAGGCTGCAGCCTTGTGTCAGAACTGTTTGGGGAGGGAAGATAGCAGATATAATAATAACTTATTTATAGATCACTTTTCATACAGGTGATGTAGTTCAAAGTGCTTTCCAATGGGATAACATGTAAACATGAAAGTAAAAGACAAGAAGATGTTAGTTAAAAGCAAGTTTTAATAAATAGGTTTTGAGGTGGTGTTTAAGTGTCAACTGAGCCTGCATCCCTTATAGTTTTAGGTATTGAATTCCACAGTTTAGGAGCATAGTTTGAAAAAAGCTAACCTGCCAATTATCTTTTGAGGGAGATTGTTTAAAACTAAAGAGTGTTGGAAGAAGACCTGAGAGCTTGAGCAGGATTATAAAACAAAAGCTATTCTGTGATGTACTCCGGGCCAAGGTCATTAAGAGCTTTGGAAAAACAAGTAAGAGAACTTTAAAATCAACACTAAAAGATACAGGAAGCCAATACGGAGTAGTTAGGATGGGTGTGATATGTTCCGTCATTCTGATTTTGGTTAAAAGTCTGAATAATTTTGTTCTGAATGAGATGAAGTTTGTCAATAGATTACTTTGGAAGGCCAGTAAAAAGTGCATTGCAGTAATCTAGTCTTTGATATATTGGTATGAATGAGTTTTTCAGCATCATTGCATGACAAAAGCAGGCGTACCTTTACAATTTTTTTAAATGAACTGCTGCTGTGCTATAAGGAGAGGGGGACGGTTGAAATTCGGGGTGAGGGATCGGAGAGTGTTTGTGGAGACAGCTGCTGGAGAGTAATAAGCAGGGCACCAAGGCTGCCAGTGCTGGAATCTGATAAATAAGGAAAGTGGTAATGGGAGCCATTTGGAGAGAAGGGAAAGTGAGAAGGAAACAGACGTTGAGGGGATCTAGTGTAATGGAAGGTGGATTGAACCAGATGCGGAATTGAAGTGGTGCGGGGGAGGTGTGCTGGAGGGTGGTATGTGAAAGGAAACAAAAGAAAATGGAAGGAGAGATGGGGGAACGTGGGAGGTAATGGTTACCAGAAACTGGAAAATCCAGCGTTCATACCATTGGACTGAAGACTATCAGGTGAAATAATGACATGCTGTTCCTTGAGACCAGTGTGCAAAATGCCGGAGGAACTCAGCAGATCAGACAGCGTCTATGGAGGGAATAAACAGTCGACATTTCAGACAAGACGCCGTCTGCACTGGGCCTTGGCCTTGTATAGGAAAGACCAAGGATGGCATGCCAGTGTGGGCATGGATAGGTGATTTGAAATGGCACAGAACTGGGAGCTAGAATGATCATTCTGGACAAAGGGCAGCTGCTGTGCAAACCATTCACATAATCTCTGCTTTGTTTTGGTGACATAAGGAGCACCAATACGGTGGGTGGAAGAAAGGCCATTTAGATCCCTTCTCCCTGTCTACATTATCAACACCTCCCGCCTTACTCTATCTTCAAATAGCTGAAGTAATTTTCTTTTCATGAAACCACATTGCCTCTAATTATGTAATGGTCCACTTCTATTTCCATTGGATTTTAGGACTTCCTCAGTGACAGATGTTTGGCCAAGCAACTGAGGCTTTCCCGGTGTAACATTTCTAGTTTTCCCTTCTGGGTCCTTCCCAGAATTTAGGGAATTTTGTCAAATTATATCCAATTTATCTGACATTAATTCCATTTTTTTTGCTCCCAAGGATCCTAGGATAATAAACCATGAAACCTAGGAAATTGTAAGCCTTTAGCCCGGTAAGTTTGCCAGTACCATTCTTTGATGGTGCTTGCATCTTCTTCCCTTTCTCTTGGGCCCAGATTCTGTAGGATTACTGGAGCACGAAGTCCAACACCCAACGATTCAGGACCAGTTTTTTTTTCCCTATTGCTGTCAGATTTCTGAATTGTCCATGAGCATTACTTCTTTGTTTGTAATTTATAATGATTTTGTCTTTGCATTGCACTACTGCCAAAAAACAAATCGTACAAGTCAGTGATAGTAAACCTGATTGTGACAAATATATAATACTTGTGTAAGCCCTCGACTGTTTCTTTATTTCCATTGGTTCTTAGTTGAAACTAATAAGACCAAACCTAATGCAAATCACACAGTGAGCCAGGCAGTATATGTGGAGAGTAAAACAGTTCCATTTTCCTTAAAACATAAAGGCCCTAATTCAGCCAATCAAGTCTACGCTGCTTCACAGATCAATCACATCTCCTGCTAATTTCCCCCATACTCTGTTCGTCACACACTATCATCAACTACCTGCAGATTGCTCTGCCTAATCCTTTACTGCAATCAATTAACTTGGCAACTGGCACATTGGTTGTTGTTGGAGGTCAGGATCTGAACTA
This sequence comes from Mobula birostris, assembly GCF_030028105.1. Classification (NCBI taxonomy): domain Eukaryota; kingdom Metazoa; phylum Chordata; class Chondrichthyes; order Myliobatiformes; family Myliobatidae; genus Mobula; species Mobula birostris. Next base: position 93,426,464 of record NC_092383.1, on the reverse strand, counting down.
CTCTTTATGAGGCATAGGAGCAGAATTAGGCCGTTTGGCACATTAAGCCTGATGTATTATACTTCTCAACCCCATTCTCCTGCATTTTCCCAGTAATCTTTGTTACTTGCGCTAATCAAGAACCTAATGGAGGAGGAGGAGAAGATGGTGGCGCGACGCAGCACGCAGTGGCTACTCTGGTGAATGACATCTATAATCTGTCAAGTAGGGTGCCATGCATAATCCTGATTTGATGGAGACGGACGTGAGAGCACGGAGGAACATCTGGAGAAACTTCTGAAATGCCTTTTTCGCTGCCGCTGCTACTGTGTGATCCAGACTCTCCGGAGGAGAAGGCCCCGAGTCCTCGGCTTTGCTTGTTTCTTGGTGGCCGGGGCGGGGTTGAAGCGCTCGGCAGAGATGGTGCTCTGTGTCGTAGGGCTGATCGGAGGCTCGAAGTTTTCGGACGGACTCAGAGTCGGCTGTGGTCGGGTGCTTCTAATGCATCGGCAGTTGTTGGCGCCTGGAGGTTTATGGCAGGGAGAGTTTCTCCCTTTTGCCGCCTGCTACTGTATCGGGACTATCAGGAGTCGATCGGAACTTTGAGACTATTTTTTACCGTGCCCATGGTCTGCTCTTTATCAAGTTAGGGTATTGCTTTGCACTGCTGTAGCTATATGTTATAATTATGTGGTCTTGTCAGTGTTAGTCTTTGGTTTGTCCTTTTTTTTGTGATATCACTCTGGAGGAACATTGTATCATTTCTTAATGCATGCATTTCTAAATGACAATAAACGAGGACTGAGTGTCCTCATAATCTAATCTAATCAACCTCTTTGCGGGGCCCAACACTGCTCACAAAACTCCTAAGTGTGATCTGACCAATGTCTTATAAAACCTCAGCATTGCATCCTTAATTTTTATATCCCAGTCCTCTTGAAACGAATATTAACATTCTTTCGTTACTACCAACGCAACCTTTAGGGAAACCCGCACACAGATTCTCAAGTCCTTCTTCACCTTCAATTTCTGAATTTGGTCCTCAGTTAGAAAACAGTCCACACCCTTATTTCTTCTACTAAATGCATGACCATATAGTTCCCTACCCTATGTTCCATTTGCCGCTTCTTTGCCAATTCTATGAATCTGTTGAAGTCCTTCTGCAATTCCTTGCTTCCTCGACACTGGTTACACCCTTCCACCATCTTTGTATCATTCACGACCTTGGCCACAAAGCCATCGATTCTGACATCCAGATTATAATTTATATTTGCATTATATTTTACTTTCACAACCTTACCGTACACTTGTCAAACATCGTCTTCCACAGATGCTCACTGATCCACTTTGGTATTTCTGGCATCTGCTGTCTTTTAGTTTGAGGCATAGTCTATTCAGCTGGGGTTAAGGTAGATGTAGACGTCAAATTCAATGAGTCAGTAAATTTGAAACAAAGGAGCAAGTCAGCAATGGTACCCATGAGACTACAGGTGCAACAAGGCCTGTGGGTGACTCCTTTTGCAGAAGGAACTCTGCCTTGGTGCAGATTGATACCAGTCACACACAACAACTTTTAGCTTTAGTTGTCATATGTACATCGAAACATACAGTGAAATGCATCATTTTGAGTCAATGACTAGTGCCGTCTGGGGGCAGCCCGCAAGTGTCAACATGCTTCACTGAGCCAATATAGCATGTCCACATCTTGCTAACTAACCTTTCTTTTGTACATCTTTGGAATGTGAGAGGAGATCCACCTGGTCACAGGGAGACTGTGCAAACTCCTTACAGACTGAACCCAGGTCTCTGATTGCTGACACTGCAAAGTTTTATGCTAACCGCTATTCTACCTCGCCATCCTCCCATTCGAGATATTTACCAGGAGCGCTGCATACGTAGGACCCTTGGCTTTTTCAATGATCCCTCCCATCTGTCCAACAATCTCTTTGACCCCCTACCATCCAACAAGAGGTACTATATCATTAGAACAAGTACCGATAGGACAGGGAACAGCTTCTTCCCCCAGGCTGTGAGACTACTGAACTCCCTTCCACCACCCAAGTCTCATCACGTATGAAGTGCCAGTAGCGTTATACTGTTTACTTTTTCACTTGTGTCATAAATGCACCTTAGTATTTTTAAAATTTATTTGTGGTAATATTACTTTGTGTTTTGTGTGTGTGTTTGTGTGTTACATGTACTGTGCTGTGCACCTCAGTCCATAAGAACATTGTTTCATTCGGTGGTATACATGTACACAGATGAATGACAATGAATTTGAACTAGAGGAAGAAAGGACAACTTCATGTAATAAAAAACATTCTCCTTGTATCAAGAGAATCTGTAGCTAGCTCCACATTATCAAGGAAAACCAACGAATATATAAAAATAATTCAAAGGGAAGTAATCCAAATCCCAGATTGTTGAGGGTCTAAAGTGCCAAAGGCAACTGATGAATTTATTGTTTTAAACAACGCTTCCCTTTTATTCTACAGGAGGAAACTCCGGGCAGACGTACAGGCTGCCTTTTCTTTGTCTGCTGATCAACTGTCACGCCTCATACCCAACAAGGAGGATCTGAATGTGGTGAAAATGTACCTGCACAAAGGAGAAGCAGTGACTGTTTATGTTTTGAACAAAAACCCCATCTTCTTTGAAATGGACAAGAGATTCTATCCAACAGGTCTGGTTGGTTTAATTTTGATCATTTTCTAAAAGCCCCTGAAAGAGCAGAGTTATTAATTGTTAGAAACTTGTCATGGTTCTGTTAAAACTTTCAGATGTAAGTTGTTTAGCTCTGAGGGAGAAAAAGCTAGTTTGATGTTTTGAAGAAAGGTCTCAGCACGTAATATTGACTGTTTATTCATTTCTATAAATGCTACCTGACCTGCTGAGTTCCTCCAGCATTTTGCGTGTGAGTTGCTTTGGATTTCTAGCATCTGCAGAGTTTGTCGTGTTTCTGCTCGATGTTTGGTGTTCATTGATTGTAGGAGCCGTGTACCTATTTTCTGTCTGTCAGTATTGCATTTTGTGTTGTGTGTTTATTATCGGCACATGGGTTGGGACATGTAGAAGCAAATGAGTATAGCTACATATTCACGCTTTGTCTTTAGGTCAGCTTAGTCTAGTTGAGAATTAGAGCCGTCAGTTGATTTTTTTTTTTTGGTTGCTAACTTTGATCTTAAGACCGCGATTAGCTTTGCTAGTTGCTATTATATCGTTATTAGACTTTATTTAGTTATATCATTAGTTTTAGATTCATTAATTTTCTGTTGCTACAAGACCGGTTGTCTTTGCTGGTTTCTTACTCCTTTGAATTTTGGAACTTGGTATTTAAAGTTCATCGTACTGTGCCAATCCTGTGCTTAATCTCACAGCGGTTTGGCTTTGTTTTCAGGTAACTGCTACAGTTGTTATCTTAAAGGGGATCCTTTGAGTCACTTGCAGTTCCATACCAAGGCTGCCCTAGATTTACCAATTGATGTTGCCAGGTTTTGAGGACCTGAATTATAGGGAAAGGCTGAATAGCTTAGGATTTTATTTCCCTGGAGCGTCAGAGAATGGGGGTATAAATAGGTCAATGCAAGCAGGCTTTTTCCACTGAAGTTGGGTGCAACTTGAACTAGAGGTCATGGGTTAAGAGTGAAAGGTGAACTGTTTGAGGAGAACATGAGGGGGATCTTCATCAATCAAAGGATGGTGCGAATGTGGAATGAGCTGCCAGTGGAAGCGGTGGATGCAAATTCGATTTCGACATTTAAGAGAAATTTGGATAATTACATTGATGGAAGGGGTATGGAGAGCTGTGGTGCAGGTACGGGTCAATGGCACAAGGCAGAATGATAATTCAGCACAGGCTAGATGGGCCAAAGGGCCTGTTTCTGTGCTGTATTGCTCTATGATTCTGTGATAGATGTGGAGTGAACAAATTGGGACATCAGAATATTTTTATTCAAGACTTGACAGAGGTTGTATGTCAGAATTTCCTGTGAAGTGCCTGGCAGATTGATCTGTGATAATTGAGATACTTCAGCAGGACTGAAAACCAAACCATTACTGAATCAATCATTCCTCTTGCTGAGGTACTGAAGCAAATTAGGGAACGTATGAAATAAGTTTACAGTTTAGAAGCACCCCGCATATTGTAAAGCAGGGGTCCCCAACCTTTTTTGCATTGCGGACCGGTTTAATATTGACAATATTCTTGCAGATCGGCCAACCCGGGGGGGGGAAGTAAGGGTAGGGTTGCCAACGGACAAGAGTAGCAGTCAAATATGTTGTTTACCCCGAGAAAGACTACAATGACCATGAAGCCTTGCGCGGGCACCAGCGTGCATGCGTGACTTGCAAATGTACCTGCCGATTTCTCTCAACAAATCGTTTTTGGCGATTCTGTTCCGGGGGTGGGGGGGGGGCAGGAGTGTTAATCATGACCGGTATATAAGTGATTAAGTGGCTAATACACTCAATTTCATTTCTAAAAGGGTTTATCTAACAAATTTAATATTAAACTCTCAGCGCATATTTTCCTCGCATGAGTATAGTGATAAGTCAATTATCAGGGGAGCTTGAAGTAAGTGTTGAACGAACTTCCAGTAGAAGTGGTAGAGGCAGGTTCGATATTATCATCTAAAGAAAAATTGGATAGGTATATGGACAGGAAAGGAATGGAGGGTTATGGGCTGAATGCAGGTCGGTGGGACTAGGTGAGAGTAGCGTTCGGCACGGACTAGAAGGAGTGAGATCGCCTGTTTCCGTGCTGCAATTGTTATATGGTTATATAAGTAAGTCAATAGCATCATAGCATTTAAGTAACATTTGGATATTAAACATACAGCACATATTTTCCCTGTATGAACATATAAAATCATTGCAACACACCAACATCGCTGAATCAGTGGAAGCCCTGGGCTTGTTTCCCTGCAACAACACGGTCCCATCGAGGGGTGATGGGAGACAGCGATACTCAAAGGGGGTTCCTTATGTCCAGTCTATTCCGCAATTTAATTTTCGTTGCATTCATTGCAGAGCTATGTTGGAAATGGAAGAAACGTTTTCAGTGCTTTCGTGGCTATCTCAGGATATTCAGCCTTGACTTTGATCCAGAATGCCGGCAGAGATGTTATGTCAAACATACTTTTCAGCCCGCCGTCATTTGCAAGCTGGAGGAGTTGATCTCCTTCCCGCACTAACATGCATGACGCGCGGGTAATGACCTTGCGTGCGTTCAAGTTCAACAGGGCGTGACAGGGAATGAGGAAATGTGCAGCTGACTCATCGCCAAATCATATCATTTCCTCGAGGCCCAGTAGCACATGCTCTGCGGCCCGGTACCGGTCCGTGGCCCAGTGGTTGGGGACCAATGTTGTAAAGCACTTAGTGCTGCTTGGGTTCGAGATCGAGTTCTTCACTGTTTGTCCAGGTGAGCTGGAAATCTGGCTGTTGAAAATCTAAAAAATTATTTGTATTTTATTTGGTCAATTTTTGTAAGAAGCAACTTATTTCCCATGGAGTATGACAATGATCTCATTAAAACATACAAAATCCTTAAGTGGTTTGACAGGGTAAATGTAACTGGTGTGTCTAGAACCAACAGTCCCACCTCAAAGTAGGGACAGAAGATTTGAGACAAAGGATAAAACTTTAGAATTCTACTTGGATTTTCAGAAGGCCTTTGACAAGGTGCCACACATGAGGCTTCTTAACAAGCTATGAGTCCATGGTATTACAGGGAAGATTTCTGCATGGATAAAACGGTGGTTGATTGGTAGGAGGCAAAGAGTGGAAATAAAGGGAGTCTTTTCTGATTGGCTGCCAGTGACTAGTACTGTCCCACAGGGGTCTGCGTTGGGACTGATTCTTTTTACGTTGAATGTCAGTGATTTGGATAAAGGAATTGATGACTTTGTTGCAAAGTTTGCAGATTATGTGAAGATAGGTGGAGGGGCAGGTAGTTTTGAGGGAAAGAGTCGACATAAGGACTTAGAAGAATGGTTAAAGAAATGGCAGATGGAATACAATGTTGGGAATTGTTTGGTCATGCATTTTGGTAGAATTGAAAGGGTTGACTATATTCTAAATGAAGTGAAAATACAAAACACTGAGGTGCAAAGGGACTTGGGAGTCCTTGTGCAGGATTCTCTAAAGGTTAATTTGCCAGTTGAGGCTATGGTACTTAAGGCAAATGAAATATTAGCATTCATTTCAAGAGGATTAGAATATAAAAGCAAGGATGTAATGTTGAGACTTTATAAAGCACTAGTGAAACTTCACTTAGTATTGTTGGCAGTTTTGGGCCCCTTATCTTGGAAAGGATGTGGTGAAACTGGAGAAGATTCAAAAGAGGTTCACAAAAATGATTCCAGGATTGAAAGACTTGTCATATGAAGAGTGTATAATGACTCTGGGCCTGTATTTGCTAGAATTCAGAAGAATAAGGGATGACCTCATTGAAGCCTATCAAATGGTGAAAGGCCTTGATAGAGTGGATGTGGAGAGGATGTTTCATATGGTGGGAGAGTCTAAGACCAGAGGACAGAGTCTCAGAATAGAGGGGCTTCCTTTTAGAATGGAAATGAGGGATTTCTTTAGCCAGAGAGTGGCGAACCTGGAATTCTTTGCCACAAACAGTCTTTATGTATATTTAAGGCAGAGATTGATAGATTCTTGATTGGTCGGGGCATGAAGGGTTACGAGGAGAAGGCAGGAGTTTGGGGCTAAGAGGAAAATTAGATCACCCATGATGAAATGGCGGAGCAGACTCAATGAGCCAAATGGCTTAATTCTGCTCCTATATCTTATAGTCTTATGCTGTTATAGTCAGAGTTGTTAACCCTGAGCTGAAACCCAAACCTGGAAGACCAGTGGACCACTCTTAGTCTAATCTCTGCCTTTTGACCTATTTGGCATGGGTGACCCTACCAAGAGCCAAAGCATAAAGCCCTGACTCCGGCCAGTTTAGCTCTCCGGGTCACTGAGATACACAAGCGTCCAAACCCTACAACAAGGTTGAGGTCCTCTTGGAGGGTCGATAGAGCTTGTCACGGACCCCGTGACGGGAGTAAAGAACCAGCAGAGATGCAAAACACTTTAGAGTCCAGTATTGCTATAAACTAATAATATTTATTAGTAACTACGCAATACAGTAATATAAATGTAGATAAATCAAACAGGTTAGCAATGATTATATATGTAAGTATATCAGTAAGTGTGGAAATATATGAAAAACCAAGCTTCTTCAAGTCTACGGGTAAAAAGATACAGCCTTACGATGATGAGTAAAGTTCAGTTCAGTTTGTGGTGGTGAGTTGAGTAGTGATGGAGAGAGAGAGAGAGGGAGAGATTTGAGTCTTCAGTTGAGCTGACGTCGTCGATCTTCCCGTTGTCCTCCGAAATCCTTTAAAAGTCACCGACTGTGACCACAACAAAGGGGAGCAGTTTCTCTATGGTGGAGCTATCAACCCAGGCAAAGGTTGGACACATGGACAACTCCCCACCGGTCACTGCCTTTTCACTGCAAGAGCCACTGATCGATCTGCGTCATTGATCCTCCAAAAAAACCCACTTTTTCTGTGGACACAACAAAGCTCATTCAGTGTCCACTAACACGTGCCTGAGCTCTATCATCTGACCTCCTATTTCATCTTCCCGTGCTGAGTACCAACTGTGAGTCAAATAACTCCCCCCTTCTCTGTCTGTGTAAGAATACAAGCAGGCGATATCCTTGAGGAAAGTATAAACAAACCTGTAGAGAAATCATAACATCGATTGTCCATCAAATAACGCCGCCTTCGGTCATCATAGCAACTTACGAGCTGCTCGGTGCCACCTCCCACTCAGCAAAGATCCAAAAGTTAGCCAGTTCTTTCTCGTGCCTTAAGGTGACAGTCCAAAAGCTAGTCTCTGTCTGTCTCTGTCTCTGTCTCTGTCTGTCTCTCTCTTTCTCTCTCTCTCTCTCTCTGTCTCTCTATCTGTCTGTCTCTCTCTCTCTCTCTCTCTCCTTCTCCCTTTTCAAAACAACATGTCGTTGTTAAATAACTCTCTCTATCGCTCTCTTTTCAAAAGCACAGTTCATAGGGGTAATTCAGGACCCCGTCACAAGCTGTTGTGGCTTAATCTCAGAAACTTCTTAAGGCAGGGGTTCACCAGATGTTATGCAATTTGAGGAATATGGGGTTATTATTGTTCAGTATTTATTTTAGAGCTATAGCACAGTAACAGCCCCTTCCAGCCCAATGAGACCATGCAAACTAATTTACTCACCAACGTGTACTCTTTGGAGTGTGGGAGGAAACAGGACCAAACCATCGCGGTCGTGTGCAAACTCCTTATAGATAGTGGTGGAATTGAACCTTCCTGGGTCGCTGGTGCTTTAATAGTGTTACACTAAATGTAACTTTGGATTGATGTAAGGCTCTGCTGGGATTTGAACCCAGAATCTCCTGTTTACTAGACAGGCACTTTAACCATCTAAACCACAGAGCCACAATTGCAGAAAATGAATCTAAGTCTTAAAAGAAACAGTCAGGTTTAATATCACCAGCATGTGGTGAAATCTGTAAACATGAGAAATTCTGCAGATGCTGGAAATCCAAAGCAGCACTTTTCAGGACTCGGGTCCTGAAGAAGTGTCTCAGCCCGAAACATTGACTGTTTATTTCTCTCCATAGATGCTGCCTGACTTGCTGAGTTCCTCCAGCATTTTGTGTGTGTGTGTGTGTACTTCTATATGGTGAGGTAGTGTTCGTCAGTTCATTGTCCATTCAGAAATCTGATGGCGGAGGGGAAGAAGCTCTCAGATATGTTACTGAATAGTGTAGCAGGAACAAGTGTCCAAATGAAACACTTCTGGTAAATTGGTAAATCAGTTTATTATTGTCACATGTACCAAGGCACAGTGGCAAATTTATCTTGCGTATCACCATCCATGCAGATCAAATATTAAATCAGTGCTCTGAGGTAGAACAAGGTACAACGATAATGTGTAACAGATTCAGAAAAAGAATAAGGTGTAAGGCCATAATGAAGGAGATTGTGAGGTCGAGTCCATCTAATTGTACTAGGGGACCATTCACCAGTCTTATAACAGCGGTCCTTGAGCTGATGATTCATTGTGTCTTGCACTGGAGATCATGTGCTTTTCGCTGTTACATTTGCATTATAATACTTGATTATATATCTCTCTTGACTGTTCAATTCCTTTAACTCTGATGCAGAGAGGTGGATAATGGACTCTCATCCAGCTTGCTCAGACTATTGTATCTTCTTCCTTATGGGGGTGGGGGGGAGAAGAGAGGATGTCCGACGTGGGTAGTGTCTGATTACACTGGCTGCTTTTCCAAGGCGGGAGTCCGTGGCGGGTCGGTTAATTCCGTTGAGGTGCTGAGCCATGTCCACAACGCCGTGCTGTTCCTTGCAGGCTCAGCTGAGCAGTCACTATACTAAGCCGTGATGCCTGCAGACAGAAGGCTTTCTATGGTACACCAGTAAAATTTGAGGGTCAACAGAAATATGCCAATTTTGTTTAGGGAGTAGATATGCTGGTGAGCTTTCTGCCTCCTTTTCTTGCAAGTCTAAAAATATTTCTTTCTCCTAAATATGATTAAGTTGATTGCTTGGTCAGAGTTAAACTAAGAACTATTTTAAATGGCAGATAATTATTACCTTTCCATTAACATTCCCAGAAGAGTATTTCACTGAAGTTAATAGCTGCAATTTACTCATGATTAATATGCTCCTACTCTGTTATTTCAGAGAACATTTCAAAAGATGGTGCCACAGTTATTTGGGTAGAGATTTCAATCGGGGGAGGCAATAGCAAGTAAATTTATAAAGTGAGTCTGGTAACAGCAGGAGTCAATGAGCCGTGTGGGCAGAAGGGAAGATCGTTCACAGCTAGTCAACAAAATACTCGCAAAGATGTAGCACTTCACGTTGTTCCTGCTGTATTTAAGATTATTTTATGTACGTTCTGTCTTTTGTGCAAGAGGTCTCTGTGCTTCATTGACCTCAACCTACAGACTCGCGTTCAATGACTCTACAACTCATGTTCTCAGTATTATTTATTTATTTGTTTGTTTATTTTATTTGCAGTTTGTCTTTTTGTATGTTGGTAGTTTTTCATTGATTCTATTGTATTTCTTTGTTATACTGTAAATGCCTGCAAAAAAGTAAGAATCCCCAGGAAGTATATGGCTGTGGTCCCCAACCTTCAGTCCGCAGCCCGGAGATTGGGGACCACTGGTATATGGTGACATATGGGTACTTTAATAATGATAAAAAGAAGAAAGCCCTTAACACTGAGTGGAGTTATCAGGACGCCATCATGACGGCGGTTTTTTAGCAAGCTTTTTTATTTTTACGAGGCCAAGTTGCTAGCTCGACGCTCAACCCAGCACGGATGGAAAGTGTGCAAGGGAGCCGGCTGGATTCGAACTCAGGAGCCTTCGCTCCGAAGTCCGGCACTGATGCCACTACGCCAACAGCCGGCTACTTTAATAATCAACTTACTTTGAATTTTGAATATTTGACCTTCCTATCATTACTGAATGCTCACGTGTGACAGGAACATGTTGCTTCCTTGTGTTAGCTGCGCCAGATTCAGAATCAGATTTAATATCATCAGCATAAGTCATGAAATTTGTTAACTTCGCAGCAGCAGTACAATGCAATACAATTACATAATAGTAGAAAAAAATGTGAATTTCTATAAATATATATACTTTTTTAAAATAGTTAAATTAAATAAGTAGTACAAAAATAGAAATAAAGAAGGTAGTGAGGTAGTGTTCATGGGTTCAGTGTCCATTCAGAAATTGGATGGCAGAGGGGCAGAAGCTGTTCCCGAATCATTGAGTTTGTGCTGAAGGCTTCTGTACTTCCTCCTTGATGGTAGCAATGAGAACAAGACATGTCCTGGGTGATGGGGGTCCTTAATGATGGATGCCATCTTTCTGAGGCATCGTTCCTTAAAGATATCCTGGATACTATGGAGGTTAGTGCCCATGATGGGAGCTGACTAAGTTTACAGCTCGCTGCAGCTTATTCCGATCCTGTGCAGTTGCGCTCCCTCCATACCAGACGATGTAGCCAGTTAGAATGCTGTCCATGGTACATCTGTAGAAATTTGCAATTGTTTCAGGTGAGATATGCAATCTCCTCAAACCCCTCATGAAATATAGCCACTGTCTTGCCTTCTTTATAGCTGCATCAAAATGTTGAGACCAGCTTCGGTCCTCAGTGACATTAACACCCAGAAACTTGAAATTGCTCACTCTCTCCACTTCGGATCCCTCTATGAGGACTGGTATGTTTTCCTTCACCTTGCCCTTTTTGAAGTCCACAATCTGTTCTTTGGTCTTACTGACTCTGGGTGCAAGGTTGTTGCTGCGACACCACTCAACTAACTGGTGTATCTCACTCCTGTATGCTGTCTCGTCATCTACGATTCTGCCAACAATGGCTGTATCGCCAACAAATTTATAGATGGCATTTGAGCTGTGCCTAGCCACACATTCTTGGGTGTAGAGGGTGTAGAGCAGAGGGCTAAGCACACTTCCCTGTGGTGCACCAGTGTTGATTGTCAGTGACATGGAGATGTTATTTCCAATCTGCACAGATTATGGGCTTCCAATTAGGAAGTTAAGGATCCAGTTGCAGAGGAAGGTACAGAGACCCAGGTTCTGAAGCTTTTTGATCAGAACTGTAAGAATGATGGTGTTAAACGCTAAACTGTAGTCAATAAAGAACATCCTGACATAGGTATTTGTATTGTCCAGGTGGTCCAAGGCCGCATGGAGAGCCAATGAGATTGTGTCTGCTGTAAACCTGTTGTGAGGATAGGCAAATCACAGTGGGTCCAGGTCTTTACTGAGGCAGGAGTTGATTCTAGCCATAATTAACCTCTCAAAGCACTTCATCACTGTAGACATGAGTGATACTGGACGATAGTCATTAAGGCAGCTCACCCTGCTCTTGGGCACTAGTATAATTGTTCCCCTTTTGAAGCAGGTGGGAACTTAAGATTGTAGTAGTGAGTGATTAAAAATGTCTTTGAACATCCCTGCCAGTTATTTGGCAGAGGTTTTCAGAACCCTACCAGGTATTACCCACTTGAAAGACAGCTTGACATCAGCCTCCATTACAGAGATCACAGGGTCACCAGGTGATGCTGGGATCCCCATAGTAGTTTATTCTCCCTTTCAAAGTGGGCATAGAAGGCGCTAAGCTCGTCTGGTAGTGAAGCATCACTGCCTTTCATGCTATTGGGTTTCACTGCATAGGAAGTAATGTCCTGCAGACCCTGCCAGAGTTGATGTGCATCTGATGTCGCCTCCAACCTTGGCTGGAATGGTTCTTTCGGTCTTAAAAGAGCCCTCCGCAAGCCATACCTGGTTTTCTTCTACAGACGTGGGCCGCCAGGCTTGAATGCCACAGATCTAGGTCTTAGCAGACTATGAACCTCCTGGTTCATCCATGGTTTTTGATTTGAGTATGTACTGTAAATTCTTGTAGGCACACGCTCATTCACACAGGTTTTAGTGAAGTCAGTGATAGCTGTGACATACTCATTCAGACTCGAAGATGAATCCCTACATACAGTCCAGTCCACTGATTCAAAGCAGTCCTGTAAGCACACCTGCTCTCCCCTTGTCCATACCTTCTTGGTCCTTGCTACTAGCGCTGCAGTCTTCAGTGTCTGTCTATACTCAGCTGGGTGATAAGACTTTCTAAAGTATGAGTATGGGATAGCACAGTAAGCACTCTTGATGGTGGTGTAACACCGGTCCAACATATTGTTTCCTCTGGTACTACAAGTGACTTTTTTTGGTAATAATTATTTAGAGACTTTTTTCGAGCTGGCCTGGTTAAAATCCCCCAGAATGATGGAGAAGGCATCGGGATGTGCTGTTTCATGCCTGTTGAATACATCGCTCAGCTCATCTAGTGCCTATTTTACACTAGCCTGAGGTGGAATGTATACTGCTACCAAGATGATCGCTGAAATCTCCCACTGCAGATGAAATGGACGACACTTGATTGCGAGGTGTTTCAGGTCTTGTGAACAGGACTAGGACATCACCGCCATGTTTGTACACCACAAGGAGTTGATCATGAAGCACACTCCTCCTCCCCTGCCTTTGAAAGATTCAGCAGTCCTATCTTGGTGGTGTATTGTGAACCCATCAATCTGAATCGCTGTGTCTGGAACGGAAGGGGTCAACCAAGATTCCTTGAAACAAAAAACACAAGTGGTCCTAATGTCCCTCTGGTACACCACTGTAGCTCTGAGATCTTCAATTTTATTTACCAGAATCTGTACATTTGCCAGCAAGATGGTTAGTATTGGGAGTGGAAAGCCACACTTTCTTAAATGATTATTTAAGCCAGCTCGGCATCCTCTCTTCCACTGTCTTCCTGGCATCTGCTGTCTTGTAGGGAACCGCAGCGCCAGCGACCAGAGTCCGTTCGATTTCCATCAATTTTAAGTAGTGATAGATTTTTTAATAACATTAAAACAATGTTACTAACTGTACCAATCTTAGATGTAATTGTGGTTCTCTGCAGTAGCAGCCTGAAACAGGAGTATTTGATGGTTTCTATCAGAGCTGCCTGCATGAGTCGCCTTCTTGGGGAGGGTGGGGGGTGGCACCCCAGGTGCCTTTACCAGGCCAGCTCACAACACTGGTTAGATTGCTTCCAGCACCCAGGACTGGTAGGTGAGAGCTGTTTGTAATCAATGAATTACAAGCAACATTAAATAATCCATTGGAATTGGTTATCAGCAGGATGACTCTTGGCTTCTCAGCACTCTAGATTATTGAGAGAGTGAGTGGACTTAGACTATAAGAAACAAGAGCAGAATTAGGCGATTTTGGTTTGCTCTGTCACTTGTAAGTTGTGGCTCATAAGCTATTTAGCCAATTTGTTGATTTTTTCAGCTTATTCTGAACAATCAGAAAAATGAAGCACACATCCCTGAGGTACATCTATGTTGATTGTCAGTGAAGAGCAGATGTTATTACCAATCCTTAAGGTCTGTGGTGTCCCATCAAGGAAATCGGAAATCCAGGTTGCAGATCCCTGTGGATATTTCACAAGCTGAAGTTAGGTTTTACATATGAAAACCATCAGCAATGGTAGCCCGCCATAACTGAATCTTCTTATCTAATGTATTTACTTGGGTCCTTAGCTCCTAAGTAGAGCATCGGCCATTCCTCACCTCCTGTCTCCGTCCTCTGAAGTCGATGGTATGGATAGAGTTCATCAATGTTTCTGTAATCCATTGCATCCACTGTACGGGAGATTGGCCTACACAGCTTCACCAGAAGCCTGTTGGCTGGTCTTAGCCACTTCCACCTCCCACAACGGGGACGTAGGGTTGGACTTTGAGAGGCATATCTAATGTCAGGTTCTTATTATAGTCCACTTAAAAAAAAAAGTTCAAATATTTAAAATTTTGATTCCTTATTCCACTGTGCATTGATTCTTTTTTTTTGGCATTTTATTGTCAATTTGAATTACAAGGAGCCTGTAATCGCAGATTCAATCCCTGATGTCTGGTGAGTGAGCAAATAGAATTGTGTCTAAAGTGAGAAGACCGTAAGGTCGATACCTGTTCTAGGCACACAGAGGCAGATGTGAGTTAATTATTCATTGTGTCTTGCACTGGAGACCACTGACTGTGGGGGCTCTTGTATGTGCACTGCAAGAGCAATGCGTATCCCTCCTGATTTCTCAATCCTTTTGATGCAGCGAGGTGATTAATGGCCTTTGCTGTTGCTGTTTTATCATCTAGATTGCTCCCATCAATAATTCACTGAATCATTTGCCCTGTTTGTGTTTTTAATTTTGAACAGTGTACACCCTGTGGACCTGTCCGGATTTGCTGGCTTCGTTCACAACATGGCCCGCGGTTTTACCAAAACTCGTCGGAGGAGCAGGTGAGGCACCAGTTACCATGTATAAAGGCTAGTTTAAAGTCACCTTAGCCTTCATCATAGTTCATACCTTGTAGAAGAAAGCGTTTTCTTATTATAGTTAATGGAGTGGTAATTTAAGTACTAAAACAGATGTTCCCAACCTGGGGTCCATGGCATTAAAAAAAGGTTGGGAACTCCTGAATTAAAGGATGTTTGATGGTCAGAAGAGACACTGTGGCCTAAGGGCTTGCTTCCTTGCTGTACCTCTCGAGTGTTTCGCAGGTAAATAACAACTTAATTATTATATATTGTTCTGGTTGCCCCACTGTGGGAGGAATGTTGAGGCTTTGGAGAGGCTGTAGAAGAGGGTTACCAGGATGCTGCCTGAATTAGAGAGCATGCGCTACCAAAAGAGGCTGGACAAACTTGGGTTGTTTTCTCTGGAGTGTCGGAGGCTGAGGGGAGATCTGTTAGAGGTTTACAAGATTATGAGAGGGACAGATGGAGCAGACAGAGACTCTCTGTTTCCCAGGGTTAAAATGTCTAATAACAGAGGGCATGCATTGAGGGTAAGAGGGAGTGGGTTCAAGGGGATGTGAGGGTAAGTTTTTTACTCAGAGAGTGTTGGATGCCTGGAATATGCTGCCTGGTATGGTGGTAGAGCCAAATACTGTAGAGGCTTTTAAGGGACATTTAGATAGATACGTGGATGCAAGGAAGATGGAGGGATATGGATATAGTGTAGGAAGGAGGGATTAGTGTTTGGATGTTTTTGATTTTTTTTTTTTTAGCTGGTTCAGCACAACATTGTGGGCTGAATGGCCTGTCCCTGTGCTGTATCTTTGTAAATTCCATGTTCTATGAAAGTATCCTCCTTTGTATTTCAACGTTTGTGACTTTTCTAGTTGCTTCCTTTCTGGAACACGTCCTTCACTTTTGCAACAATAGCAAAATCCTGGAGGTGCTTAAAATGCTCTGCAGGTGAGGCAAGATCCTTAACATTCCAGGTCAATTACCTGTCAGCATGTTGAAACGTCACCTCGCTTCCTTGTTCTGTAGATGCTGCCTGATCTATTCAGCATTCATAGAAACATAGAAAATAGGTGCAGGAGTAGGCCATTCGGCCCTTCGAGCCTGCACCGCCATTTATTATGATCATGGCTGATCATCCAACTCAGAACCCCGCCCCAGCCTTCCCTTCATACCCCCTGACTCCCGTAGCCACAAGGGCCATATCTAACTCCCTCTTAAATATAGCCAATGAACTGGCCTCAACTGTTTCCTGTGGCAGAGAATTCCACAGATTCACCACTCTCTGTGTGAAGAAGTTTTTCCTAATCTCGGTCCTAAAAGGCTTCCCCTTTATCCTCAAACTGTGACCCCTCATTCTGGACTTCCCCAACATCGGGAACAATCTTCCTGCATCTAGCCTGTCCAATCCCTTTAGGATTTTATACGTTTCAATCAGATCCCCCCTCAATCTTCTAAATTCCAATGAGTACAAGCCCAGTTCATCCAGTCTTTCTTCATATGAAAGTCCTGCCATCCCAGGAATCAATCTGGTGAACCTTCTTTGTACTCCCTCTATGGCAAGGATGTCTTTCCTCAGATTAGGGGACCAAAACTATACTCCAGGATTCCGCAGGGATCGCTCTCTACACAACTCCCTTGTCCATTCGTCCCCCCCATCCCTCCCCACTGATCTCCCTCCTGGCACTTATCCGTGTAAGCGGAACAAGTGCTACACATGCCCTTACACTTCCTCCCTTACCACCATTCAGGGCCCCAAACAGTCCTTCCAGGTGAGGCAACACTTCACCTGTGAGTCGACTGGGGTGATATACTGCGTCCAGTGCTCCCGATGTGGCCTTTTATATATTGGCGAGACCCGACGCAGACTAGGAGACCGCTTTGCTGAACATCTACGCTCTGTCCGCCAGAGAAAGCAGGATCTCCCAGTGGCCACACATTTTAATTCCACATCCCATTCCCATTCTGACATGTCTATCCACGGCCTCCTCTACTGTAAAGATGAAGCCACACTCAGGTTACAGGAACAACACCTTATATTCCGTCTGGGTAGCCTCCAACCTGATGGCATGAACATCGACTTCTCTAACTTCCGCTAGGCCCCACCTCCCCCTCGTACCCCATCTGTTACTTATTTTTATGCACTCATTCTTTCTCTCACTCTCCTTTTTCTCCCTCTGTCCCTCTGAATATACCTCTTGCCCATCCTCTGGGTCCCCCCCCCTTGTCTTTCTTCCCAGACCTCCTATCCCATGATCCTCTTGTATCCCCTTTTGCCAATCACCTGTCCAGCTCTTGGCTCCATCCCTCCCCCTCCTGTCTTCTCCTATCATTTTGGATCTCCCCCTCCCCCTCCAACTTTCAAATCCCTTACTCACTCTTCCTTCAGTTAGTCCTGACGAAGGGTCTCGGCCTGAAACGTCGACTGCACCTCTTCCTACAGATGCTGCCTGGCCTGCTGCGTTCACCAGCAAATTTGATGTGTGTTGCTACAATACTCCAGGTGTGGTCTCACCAAGGCCTTGTACAACTGCAGTAGTACCTCCCTGCTCCTGTACTCGAATCCTCTCGCTATAAATGCCAGCATACCATTCACCTTTTTCACTGCCTGCTGTACCTGCATGCCCACTTTCAATGACTGGTGTATAATGACACCCAGGTCTTGTTGCACCTCCCCTTTTCCTAATCGGCCACCATTCAGATAATAATCTGTTTTCCTATTTTTGCCACCAAAGTGGATAACTTCACATTTATCCACATTAAATTGCATCTGCCATGAATTTGCCCACTCACCCAACCTATCCAAGTCACTCTGCATCCTCTTAGCATCCTCCTCACAGCTAACACTGCCACCCAGCTTCGTGTCATCCGCAAACTTGGAGATGCTGCATTTAATTCCCTCGTCCAAGTCATTAATATATATTGTAAACAACTGGGGTCCCAGCACTGAGCCTTGCGGTACCCCACTAGTCACCGCCTGCCATTCTGAAAAGGTCCCGTTTATTCCCACTCTTTGCTTCCTGTCTGCTAACCAACTCTCCATCCACACCAATACCTTACCCCCAATACCGTGTGCTTTAAGTTTGCACACTCCCTTCTGTAAGTTGCCTTCTAGTGTTACTCCACTACCCTTGATTTCCCAGTGACTGTTCAGGGGGCATGTTCTTGCTTCACTTCCTAAAGTGTCCCATTGGGAATTTCTTCTTTGAGAGAAAACAAATTGAAAAAATACCAAAACCACGGGAAGCAGTCTATCCTTTGTTTCCTGAGGAAGCAGCAAACCATTAGATGTTTTTAAGTTCTTTTTAAAGTTATTACTGTGGTTGAAGAAGGTGGCTAACTGTTGCCTCCTGAAAGGCAATTAGAGATGGGTGATATGAAGGCTGGCCTTCAGTATTCCGGGCACAGAATACAAGTGCAGGAAGGTTATACTTCATCTTTATAATACATAGGTTAGACCTCAGCCAGATTTCTGCACACAGTTCTGGTCACCACAGGAGTGGAAAGGTTACTGTTTACTGAAAAAGGATGAAGTGCTTACCTAGCGTATAGGACGAATAAACTCTTCTCGGTCTTCCAGTCGGGTACAGGTATCGATTTTAACCCACGTGGCAATGACACATTCTGCCATCTTCATCAGGGATGATGCCTGGGCATGTCTAGTCTGGTGGTATTTATACCCCTGTAGTCCGAGCCTCCTGATTGGTGGACTGCCTGGTTAAGGAAGCCATTGAAATAAAACTAGAGGAAAAGAATTTTAACAAAGATGAGGGTCTCGCTCTAAGTAAGAACTGGAATTGATTGTAAATAAGGTGGGACAACTAACCAATATTCAGTGCAAGTGTGAACAGTTTCTGTCCTTTTACCTAAAGGATAAGGTGGCATTGGAGGTGGTCCAAAGGAAGTACACCAAGGCTAATTCCAGGGATGAAAGTGTTGTCCAATCAAGACAGTTTGGGCCTTACAGAATAAGGGGCTCTCAGATGTTAATAAATCTCTGGAATTCTGTGTCTTTGAGAGTGGTTCATGCCAGATTAATAATAAAGGCATCCGTTAGCCTTGCGAGACCATGGATCTGTGCCTGGAAAGTTTTCACTCTGCAGGGCGCAGGCCTGGGCAAGGTTGTATGGAAGACCATACTGCTGCAAGTCTCCCCTCTCCACGACACCGGTGTTGTCCAAGGGAAGGGCATTAGGACCCATGCAGCTTGGCACCAGTGACGTCGCTGAGCAACGTGTGATTAAGTGCCTTGCTCAAGGACACCACACGTTGCCTGGGGCTCGAACTCATGATCTTCAGGTCACTAGTCCAATGCCTTAACCACTTGGCCATGTGCCCACGCACCAGATTATTAGATAGGTTTAAGGTGGAAATTGATAAAAACAGTGGATTCTGGTTAATTGGGCCATTGGTTAATCAGAGAAGCTGCTTATTTGGGACAGCTCTTAAAGAACGAAAACTGTACGAGAAGACAGCATGTCCTGGATGGTGGGATATCACTATCCAGTACACAAGTGTAAAGGAGAACGAAGTAATTGTTACTCTGGATCCGATGCAGCCCAAAAGATAAAGAACACAATAAATATAAATACATAAGATTGCTTACATATGTAGATTGATTGCTTGTCCCTAGGCTGTACGTAAGGTGACTGACAGGAAATAGTAAAGTAGTGGTGGAGTTAGTGGGTGGAGGTATTGATCTGCCTTACTACTTGGAGAAAGTAATTGTTTTTGAGTTTGGTGGCCCTGGAGTGGATACTACATAGCTTTGGGACTGGGACAAGCAGTCAATGAGCAGGGTGGGTGGGATCTTTCATGATGTTATTGGCCTTCTAGTTATTTAAGAAGTGCTTTATTGTAATATATATATTTCAGGAGAAGGTTATTATTAAATTAAAAATCACCATCTGTGCTTTTTAAAGCTCTTGGGTAGTCGCCTTCCAAACTTGGAGGACATTCATTGATAAAGCTCAGATTTAGAGTTGCCGGCACCTTTCTCCTGACAAATCGGTGAAATTGCTTGTGACTTCAAATGAAGTGTGACTCCAATTTGATGCAATTCAATTCAAGTTTAATTGTCATTCAACCATACATGAATACAGACAAATGAGACAGTGTTACCCTGGGGCCAAGGTGCAAAACACAGTACCAACTGTCACACACAGCACAAAGCACACACAAGATAGCAATCACGTGTAAAATATCAGT
Organism: Mobula birostris; assembly: GCF_030028105.1. Taxonomy (NCBI): domain Eukaryota; kingdom Metazoa; phylum Chordata; class Chondrichthyes; order Myliobatiformes; family Myliobatidae; genus Mobula; species Mobula birostris. Next base: position 93,406,326 of record NC_092383.1, on the reverse strand, counting down.
AAAATGCAGCCAAAAGAATTATTCCATACCCTGAGTACAAGAATGCTGCAGAAATCTGCAGTCGGTCCATAATACAGCTTGTCTTCTGCTGAGTGAACACGGGGGTGGGGGGGCAACACTGACCCTAGCCTGACCCCTCTCTCCTGGCGGCCGAAAATAGGCGACTCCGCAGTTTGAAGCCAAGCTTAATTGAGAGTAAATTCACAGCAGTTTCTGCTTCAAAGTGTAAAACAAATTTCCTTGAACGTTTGGAGTCATCATGCAGTTATTACTTCTTTCTTTTTGTATTTGGACAGTTAGTGTCTTTTGCACACTGCTTGACTGCCCAAGTTGATGTGGTCGTCCATTGATTCTTTTATCTCAGGATTGAATATGGTGACATATATATACTTTGATAATAGATTTACTTTGAACTTTGAATCTAATTGACTTTGCTGATGTTGTTACAGATCTGATGTTGCCTGGAGTGATTTTGCCCCCTATTGGTCTTCCAGAGGTACTACAGGGAGACCTTTGTGCTATTACCCTTGTTGGCAACAGGTATAGTCCCTTCGTCAAGACTGGAAAGGAAGGGGGAATAAGCAGTTGGGAGGTTGGAAGGAAGGTGTACAAGCTGACAAGTGAAGGTGAAATCAGTGAGGGGAACTGTGGGTGGGTATGGGATAGGGGGAAGATGAAGTAAGAAGCTGGGAGGGGATAGGTGGAAGAGGTCAAGAGCTGAAGAAGAAGCAATCTGATAGGAGAGCGCAGTGGACCATAGGAGAAAGGGAAGGAGGAGGGAACCAGAGGGAAGTGATGGGCAGGTGAGGGAGAACTAGAAAGGGGAATGGAAAAAGAGAGAAGGGGAAGTTGGTGGGAAATTACCAGAAGTTAGAGAAATCGATCAAGGTGGAGGCTACCCAGAAGACACATGAGATGTTACTCCTCCAACCTGAGAGTCGCCTCATCGTGGCAGTACAGGAGGCTGTGGACTGACTTGTCGGAATGGGAAGTAGAATTAAAATAAGCAGGTGAAACAGCATTTGTGGGAGGAAAGGAATCAGTCCTTTGTGGGAGTTAAGACCTCTCCAGGTGCTGACCGACACCAAGTTCCTCCAGCAGCTTGCTGCTCCAGATTCCGGCATCCACAGTCTCTTGTTCCTTCAGTTTAGTTTAATCTGTTTTGCTCAAATATTTTACAGAGCACCAGTGGCAATAGGCTTGGCCAGTATGTCAACAGCAGAGATGCTTGAAGCTGGTATGAAAGGAAAAGGCATTACCACTCTCCACACGTACCTAGACCAACTTTGGTAAGAAAACTAAGTGCTCGGTTTCTATATGTTATACAAGACTCATTTGAAAATGCAGAAAAAATATTTGACACATTTAAAATTTTCTGTTAATAACAACCTTGTATTTGTGTAGTTACTGCATTTGGTTATATACCACAGGTGCACTGTAACTTAATTGGCAATGTCGACGTAATAAAAGGATTTAAAGAGAACTTGGACCAAAAATAGTGAAGGATTGTTTTCTCCTGAAGGAGCAAGTGCCCAAACACAGATCATAGTGAAACAAGCTCAGAATACTAGAGGAACTCAGCGGATCAGGCAGCATCTATGGAGAGGAACAAACAGTCGATGTTTCAGGCCCAGACTCTTCATCAGTCTGCCGCACCTGAGGGCTTCACCATTCACCGCAAAGACAAAACAGTTGGGTCTTTGAAGGGTAGAGGAGGTGGAGTATACTGAATGATTAACTCTTCAGGGTACACAAACCTGGCAGTTCTGTCTCAATCCTGAGCACCTAGCAGACAAGTGTCCACTTTATCTGCAGATGGAACTTTATGCCATTATCCTGGAAACAAATTTCACTACATATGCCAGTGATATCAAACGTGATTCTGATTCTAATCAGTCCTGAAACGTCAACTGTTTATTCCCCTCCATAGATGCTGTCTGACCTGCTGAGTTCTTCCAGCATTTTGTGACTGTTACACTGGCTTTCGAGCATCTGCAGAATCTTTTGTTTGTTACAAGGATCATGGTGTTAGCCTCGGGGTCAGGCCTGGTGTAAACTTTCTACATTTGGTACTTCTTATCCCTGAGCATATCAGCGCTCAGTTGTTGAGTGGATTCAAGACTAGTTTGCAAAGTTTTAGTGCATTAAGTAGATAGAGAGGTAGAAAATGACATGAGAACAAGGTATTTGCACAGTCTGAGTCTTCTAAGGAATTATAGAATTTAAATTTTATCATTTCAAGTAATGTGTGTAGTTTGTCTCACCATTATATCGTTCATCGATAAATACACTCAGTGGCCACTTTATTAAGTACAGGAATGAAACCTGGTATGGACTTCTGGAGCCGTAACCCATCCACTTTAAAATTCAACATGTTGTGCATTCAGGAATTCTCTTCTGCACACCACTTTTGTAAAACGTGGTTATTTGGGTTACTGTCAACCTTCCTGTCAGATTGAATCAGTCTGGCCATTCTCCTTTGATCTCTCTCATTAACAAGGTATTAGACTCAGACTTGTCAAATTTAATATTCTTGTTTAAGTCGTAGACTTCACTCTGCTGATCTTGTGAATCTCCAGCCAGAATACATTGATCAGATTGCTGAATGGACAATGAACCAACTCATGAACACTACCTCACTAGTTTTGCTCTCTTTTTGCACTACTTTAGTTTATCTTTTCCATATATTTCTTATTATAATTTATAGTACTGTTTATTGCATGTACTGCAGCTGCAAAACAACAAATTTCATGACATGCACTTAGGGCCGCTGTATTATGTACCCCATGTATGTTAGTGCTCTTCTGCACATGGTTATTTGAGTTACTTTTACCTTCCTGTCAACAAGAACCAATCTGGCCCATTCTCTTCTGACCTCTCCCATTAAGAAGGCAGTTTTGTCCTCAGATCTGCCGCTCAGTGGGTGTTTTTGTTTCCTTTTGCACCATTTCTGTGAATTCTAGAGACCGTTATGCATGAAAATCCCAGATCAGCAGTTTCTGAGATACTCAAACCATCCCATCTGGCACCAACAATTATTCCACAATCAAAGTCACTTAGATCACATTTCTTCCCCATTCTGATGTTTGGTCTGAACCTCTTGACCACGTCTGCATGCTTTTATGCACTGAGCTGCTACCACATGGTTGGGTGATTAGATATTTGCATTACCGTACAGGTGTACCTAATGAAATAGCCACTGAGTGTAAGTATTAACTTTATCTGCACGCTCTGTAATAAATATCTTTACAACCTTATTCATTTCTGATTAGAATGATGACCTGTTGTTGACTATTTTTCAGGTGTCGGCTTTTATGATTGAACATAGAACGTTACAACACAGTACATGTCCTTCGGCCCACAATGTTGTGCTGAAACAAACGACTAATCAAAAGGCCAACTAAATTAATCCCTTCTGCCTCCACAGTGTCCATATACTTTCATTTCCTCACATTTTGATCCACTCCAAGATTAATCTAACCCTTCCCTCCCACATAGCCCTCCATTTTTCTATCATCCATGAGTTTCTTAAATGTCCCTAGTGTAACATCCTCTACCACTGTCCCTTCCATGCACCTGTGGCTCTGTGTGTGAAAAAAGAAAGCTACCTCTGACATTGTGTTATAAAAGAAAATCAATTTGTGTGGGCATGGTGTAAACATGTTGGTGCGTGGCCAAGTGGTTAAGGCGTTCGTCTAGTGACCTGAAGGTCGCTAGTTCGAGCCTTGGCTGAGGCAGTGTGTGTGTCCTTGAGCAAGGCACTTAACCACACATTGCTCTGCAACGACACCGGTGCTAAGCTGTATGGGTCCTAATGCCCCTCCCTTGGACAACATCGGTGGCTTGGAGAGGGTAGACTTGCAGCATGGGCAACTGCTGGTCTTCCATACAACCTTGCCCAGGCCTGCGCCCTGGAAACTTTCCAAGGCGCAAATCCATGGTCTCATGAGACTAACGGATGCCTAGTGTAAACATGGTACTTGCATGGAGACTTCTTGTCATGCATCTGTGCTGATTATATAGGATGGTCAAGCCAAGGGTGATGGCTTACATCTTCCTCCACTGATGGCCATGGGAACTGTAGAGGGAGGATATCCATTTGCACCTTGGAAAAGTGGATAAATGGAGGCATTATTTTAAGGTGTGTGGAGAAACATGTAAGAGGGAATGTCAGGGGTAGTTTATTTTATTTAAAGAGTGTGTAGAACTCCCGCCAGGGTTGGTGGTGGAGGCAGGTACAGTAGGGGAATTTAAGAGGCTCTCAGATTGGCACTTAGACAAGGGAGGAATGTGGGAGGTGTTGTAATGTGAGCATTATTAAAAGTAAGTTAATACTAATTAGGATAATGGGGTTTCTACTTCTGTTCTTTTTACTTCCGGTGTGCTTGGTATATAGTGTTCCTGCCATGCCGTACAGGTTGTGGAAGCCTCTGTATATACATAACGGTTCTGAAGTTCGGGATAAAGTTGTTTCTTTGGCATGAAGTTGTCGAGTGTGCCCTTTTCAAGGTGGAAGTTACCACAGGAGGAAACCTCTCAAAGTCCAACCCCGTGTCTCTGTCACGAGAGGTGGAAATGGGTAAGGCCGGCCAACAGGGTTTTAGTGAATCTGTCATAGGCCAAACCCCTATACGTGGATGCAGTGGACTGGTGAAACATTGATGAACTCCAACCATGCCATCGACCAGAGGGTATTGGAGACAGGAGGTCATTGATGGCCCATGCTTCACTTGGGAGTTAAGGGCCCCAGTAAGTAAGTAAATCTAAAGAGTTAGATTGATCTTAGGGAGGCTAAGAGGTGGGCTGAGGATCCTGTACAGTGCTGTAATGCTCTACCACGTTGTGGGATCCGTGAAATAGAGGCTTACCTCTCATGTAGTTAGAAGACACCGTTTGGAAAGAAAAGGGAGGAAATAGTCAATAAAAGAATCAAACAATAATTTTTTTTTAAGCAACACACATCAAAGTTGCTGGTGAACGCAGCAGGCCAGGCAGCATCTCTAGGAAGATTCAGGCCGAGTCGACTGCACCTCTTCCTAGAGATGCTGCCTGGCCTGCTGCATTCACCAGCAACTTTGATGTGTGTTGCTTGAATTTCCAGCATCTGCAGAATTCCTGTTGTTTGCGTTATAATTTTTTTTTTCTCCTTTTTAGGGCATTTGGAGAAAAGACACATCCACCTGTTATTGCGGCTGAGCATAGTTACTCTGAGGAGACCGGAGATCAAGAGGAGGAAAAGGAGGAGGTGGAGGAAGAAGTAAACATTGAAGCTGCTGGTGTTGAGAATGTGGCTGCGATGCTGCCCAGTGCAGAGGGAGATGCACCAGACCTCAACAGTCTCAGTTTGAATGTGGAACCGGAACCTGAGCCCGTAGCTTCCCCAACAGAGCAAGACAGCAACTCTGAGGTTGAAGCCTCGGAGAACATTCATTTAACAGAAGCATCAAAAGATGCTGACAGTCAGCAGGACGCTGCAGAAATCGCGAGGACCACACAGGGTATGAAGGGATTAACGTTAGAAGAAGCAATTTCCTGGGGATCGCTGCCTCATTTCATTAAAAAGTGATAGAAAGCTGTTTCAGGCAAGGTTTTAGTAGGCAGTACTGACCTTGTCCCTGAAATATCAGTTAAAATATTCTTATGTGCAAACTTGTTAGAAGGGTTGAATCATTTGAGTTTCACAAAAGTTTTGATAAAATAAGAAAATTTGGAGGAACTTGGCTGTAATTTATTGACTACCCTTACATTCTGCCAGAGCAGTGAAGTGATTAGCACAGCGCTATTACAGTTCCAGGTGTTCTGGAGTTTGGAGTTCCATTCCAATGCCATCTGTACAGCTTTTCTTATTTCTGTTTTCACACTACCTATTTTAATTTAACTATTTAACATACGTAGATATACTTACTGTAATTCGGTTTTTTTCCTACCTTTATCATGTATTGCATTGTACTGCTGCTGCAAAGTTAACAGATTTCAAGACATATGCCGGTGATACTAATTCTGATTCCGATTCTAGAGTGTGTATATTCTCCCCAAGACTTCATGGGTTTCCTCCCACAGTCCACGAGGATGTTCCGGTTCGGTTAATTGGTCATTGGAGATTTTCCCCTGATTAAAGCTAAGGTTAAATCGGTGGCTTGCTGGGGGGTGCGGCTCATTTGGCCTGAAGGGCCTGTACCTTTCTTTATATCTAAATAAAATAAAATCAAAATCAGTACACTAACTGAGAAAAGCAAGCAACTGACAAATGCACTTGGTGTATATTGAAAGGTTCACTGGCCCAGTAATTTGAATTAAATGGTGGTGATGTAATTTTAGTTGTACAGCAACAGTTAAGCCCAGCAAATCCAAAGCTTTAGCGTGTGTGAATGTCACAGAGATATACCGTGCAGAACACGGCCCCTGGAGCCACTGAGATTAAAGATGTGTCACACATACATCGGACATCAAAGCATACCTTGAAACGCATCACTTACGTCAGCGACCATTGCAGTTGGAAGGTATGCTGAGGGCAGCCCGCAAGTGTTGCCGTGCTTCTGGTGCCCGCAACCCGCAACCTGCAGGTCTTTGGAACGTGGGAGAAAACCAGAGCGCCTGGAGGAAGCCCACATGGTCACGGGGCGAACACACTAACTCCTGACAGATCGCGGTGGAAATTGAACCCGTAAGCGTTACACTAACTGCGACGTTACTTTACTCTGACCATCTGCCACTTACTTTTGTTCTTCTCAGGTTTCCAATTCCCTCCCCCACCCCCCATGTTCTATCCCTGCCCCTAAGCAGGGACAATTTTCCTGAGATCATTTAACCTACTAACCCATCCTTGGGAGGTGGGAGGGAACCTGGGTGCCAGAGGGAAACCTGAGCAGTTTCTGAAGGATATCCAAAATCCTCTCAGCTGCATCTACGGTCCGGATTGAATCTACGTCGTTGGCACTGTGAGGCGAAGGCTCCACGAACTGCGACACTCTCCCAACCCCAGCTCATGGCGCAGTACAGTAGCGTAGTGGTTGGCACAACACTTTCCAGTGCAGGTGATCCAGGTTCAATTCCCATCACTGCCTTTAAGGAATTTGTACATTCTCCCTGTGACCATGTGGATTTTCTCCAGGGGTCTCCGGTTTCTTCCCACAGTCCAAAGGTGTACCGGTTGTTAGGTTAATTAGCTATTGTAAATTGTCCCATGATTGGGCTAAGATTAAATCAGGGGTTGCTGGGCAGCATGGCTCAAAGGACCAGAAGGGCCTGTTCCTTGCTGTAAATCAACCAACAAGTAAAAGTACTACAAAAGTATTTAAAAATTAGTAATTAGTTGAAATCGAATGCAGTCTTTAAACAGAAAAATCTAACATTCCAGAGCTTTGGACTAGCATTGCAACCAGTAATTATGGTTTCTGTGTGAATATCATCTGTTCAACAGTGGGCAAGTTACCCATTATCATTTTGCCCACCAAACTACAGCAGCTAGTGCTATTCAGAGTTAACTGACGTGCTGGCTCATTTAGTGGTGAATGCTAATCATTTAGATCCTGAAGCAGAGAGTTATGTATTCTGGAGCAAAAATAGCTCCATTTGACACGCTGTTGCTGTTTTTACAGAGCAGATGGATGAGATTCTTCTGCAGTGTTTCCTTCACGCTCTGAAACGTAAAGTGAAGAAAGCAGACCTTCCGTTGCTCGCAAGCACCTTCCTTAAGAATCACATGTATCCCTGTTGGTAAGTGCATCATTCTCCCTCCGTGTAGCCGGCCTACAGCTACTAACCTATACAATGCAAACTTGTATAGTACAGGTGCAGTTCAGCCTTATCACATGATTAATAAACTCATTCATTCGTTACGACATGGGCAGTCGTGATCTTTCCGTGACCACCTTCTGGTGGTCTCCTGGCCAGTGTCTGAACCAGATGGGTGACCCCAGCCATTATCAATACTCTTCAGAGATTGTCTGCCTGGTGCCAGTGGTCACATAACCAGGAATTGTGATCTGCACCGGCTGCTCATACGACCATCCACCACCTGCTCCCATGGGTTCACATCACCCTGATCAGGGGGCTAAGCAGGTGCTACACCTTGCCCAAGGGTGACCTGCAGGCTAGCGGAGGGAAGGAGCACCTTACACCTCCTTTGGTAGAGACTCCACACTGCCACCCCGATTTAATAAATTGCATACATTAAAAGTGAATTATACAGAACATACTACAGTCAGAACATTATAGTACAGCACAAGCCCTTCAGCCCCCAACCTTTTAACCTACGTCATGATCAATCTAACTCTTCCATCCCACTTAACCACTTTCCTCAGAGGGGCCACTGGTTCGTGTCACTTTCCTTGGTGTGGCCGCTAGTTTGTGTCACTTTCCTCAGAGAGGCTGCTGGTTCGAGCCGCTGGTCTTCCAGTCAAGATGATACCAGCGAACGATGATTCCTCAGGCAACATCTTCTAGATAATCAATCATTTCAGCTTTATGTCTTCTTATTCTTTTTATCTTAATTTTCTTTTTGAAACTGTCAGAGCCCGTGACATACAGTCTGTAGTTCGATCGAGTGAGCTAGCACTCTGCTGTCCCTGAGAAAACTTCAGGAAAGAAATGCGATCATGAGCTACCATGAGGAGAAGCTCAGAGGCGAGACAAGGGGCTGTGATTGACTACATTTCTCGTAGATTAAAGTGTTGAGGAAGATTGAAACATTGAAGCAAATGTGGAGGAGAGCAAGCGATTCCCGGAGAGACCACTGGTTTGTGTCGCTGCCCTCGGAGATGCTGTTGGTCCGGGTCGCTGCCCCCGGGGGGGCCACCGGCCCTGGTCACTGCCCCTCGGGGGGGGGGGGCCGCTGGCCCGAGTCGCTGCACTCACAGGGGCTGCCGGGTCCCAGTGCTCTCGGAGATGTGATCAGAATTCTGAGATTTATGGATTGGACTGCAGTTCATATTGTCCCTTTTAGTTCTATGTTCTTTTCATGGTCTCGCCCATTCTTGTTGCGGATGGGCAGGCTGGGGGTTTGGGTGATCTGTTGTGTGAGGGAGGGGTTGGGGTTGTTTGGAGTTTGCAAGTTTTTGTTTCTTTTTCTTTTCATGCGGGGGGGGGATTGATGTCTTTCTTTCAACTGCTTATATGGTTTTCTGTACTCTGTGGCTTTCTGGAGAAGACAGATCTTGGTTGTATCCCGCATACATACTTCAATAATAAAATGAACCTTTGAACGATAAGACATAGGAGCAGAATTAGGCCATTTGGCCCATCGAGTCTGATCTGCTGTTCCATCATGGCTGATTTATTTCCCTCTCACTCCATTTTCTTGCCTTCTCCCCGTATCCTTTGTCACTTTGACCAATCAAGAACCTATCAATCTCTGCATTAAATATACTCAATGACAGTGCCTCCACAGTCGTCTGTGGCTATGAATTCCCTCCATTATGAATAACTAGGAATATGGATGGCTATGGTTCCGGCGTGGTTGATTGGTGTGGGTAGTTTAAATGGTTTTTTACAGATACATGGGCCTGTTTCTGTGCTGTACTTTTCTATGACTATAGCCCTCCGGTGCCCATGTGACAATAGTAGACTCATTCCAATGCTGAATCATGATAAGGTTATTGTGCTCTGTTTTCTTTTGCCTAGCCCTGAAGGTAGAACTTTAGACGTGAAGAAATCAAGCTATAAGAAGGTAGGTTAACATGCAGAGAGATTTCACACAACAGCTGAAGTCTGTTGTACCACCTCGATGTTCCGATGTATGAAATGATCTGTCTGGTTGGCAGGCAAAAAAAAAAAGTTGTCACTGCATCTTGTTACATGTGACAATAATAATTATTTCTTTTTCAAGTAATTTAACTAGAATAACTTCTATCCTAGTGAATATCATTATTCTGTGGACTAATCGTTTATTCGATAGTTATATGCTGTGTCGTATGACGTAGGAGATCATGGACTTTCCTTGACCATGATTGTTCCTGGCAATTCTTTCTACAGAAGTAGTTTGCCTTTGCTGCCTTCTGGGCAGTGTTTTACAAGACCCCAGCCATTATCAATACACTTCAGAGATTGTCTGCCTGGTGTCAGTGGTCGCATAACCAGGACTTGTGATCTGCACCGGCTGCTCCCATGGCTTCTCATGACCCTGATCAGAAGTGCGTTGCGGGGTAAGCAGGTGCTACAACTTGCCCAGGGTGACCTGCAGGCTAGCGGAGGGAATAGTCATTAGTACCACAGGCTTAGAGTAACTACATGATAGAAAATTGGCCAAGTAACAAGAAAAGGAGATGAAAGGTTATATTATGGGCTGCAGGAAACTGCATAGTGATGTTCCTTAGGGATTAGTAATCAAACAGATTTTTAGTTTTAATAACTTGCACGTAGTTGTGCAGGGGAAAATTCCATTTTTCCATCATTCATGTTCTTTTCTGTGGTCCCACTGCCCTTGCTGTGACATAATGAATTGTATGATGTGGCTGATGTGGCCTTTCCTTGATCTGTCAGGGCATGAAAGGGTATGAGGAGAAGGCAGGAGACTGGAGCTGAGAGGGAAATGGAACAGCCTTGATGAAACGGCAGAGCAGATATGATGGGCCAAATGGCCTAATTCTGCTCCTATACTTTATGGTCTATGGTCTTATTGGCAAACTTTTCTATAGAGATGTTTGCCATTGCCTTCTGGGCAGTGTCTTTACAAGCAATACACCTCCCTCCCCATTCTCAATCTCTCTGTCTCCATCACTGGAGATATTACATCTTTTATAAACCCACTGCCTCTCACAGCTATCTGGACTATATCTCTTCACACCTTGTCTTCTCCTATCAGATTTCTCCTTCTCCAACCCTTTATCTCCTTCACCAATCAACTTCCCAGCTTTTTACTTCATCCCTTTCCCCTCTCCCAGTTTCTCCTATCACCTACAACTTTGTACTTTCTCCCCTCCCCCCCACCTTCTTACTCTGACTTCTCCTGTTTCTTTCCAATCCTGATAAAGGGTCTTGGCCCAAACTGTCGACTGTTTACTCTTTTCAGTGGATGCTGCCTGGCCTGCTGAGTTCCTCCAGCATTTTGTGTGTGTTGCAGTGTCTTTACGAGACGGATATCCCCAGCCATTATCAATGCTCTTCAGAGAGTTTGGTGTCAATGGTCACAGGACTTGTGATATCCACCAGCAGCTCATACAACCATCCGCCACCTGCTCCCATGGCCTCACGTGACCCTGATCAGGGGGCTAAGCAGGTGGTACACCTTGCCCAAGGGTGACCTGCAGGCTAGCGGAGGGAAGGAGCGACTTACACCTCCTTTGGTAGAGAGATATCTCATCCCGCCACCCAGGATTATAAATAGTGAATACTTGAGACAAAACCTCAAGTCTCATTAGTCATTGGCATTGAATCATGCAGCATGGAAACAGGCCGTACAGATCAACCCATCCATGCCAACCAGTGAGCACCCTTGTATATTAATCCCATCTCCTAGCACATGTTCCTTAGTCTGAGTGATTCAGACAGATGCTGCCAGCTTCAACCACTTTCTTGTGTTTGACTTTTAAATTGTTTCCAACATTGGCAATGTGTAAACTCCTGCAGGTCTTCCAAATTGGCTACTTACGTCATATGTTAAGAGCATTCTTTTTGAAAATTCCCATCCTTCATAGTTCTGTAGTTTAAACATTGCCTCCTCTGCTGGTCTGTTGTTTACTCTATATTCGTTTATTTTTTTTTCATCATGGATTTATCACCATTTCTGTAAACTTGGTACAAAAATAGCACACTTATCTGTGTCGTAAGGTCTAGGGTTCAGACCTCAGTCACAGAGCCAAGCGTATAACATGGGCTGTCTTGCATCCAGCCAAGGTATCTGGCTTCCTGCCTAATATGTTCCTCTTGTTGCCTGGTATGTCTGATAACACATATACTGTGCTGTAAATGAATGATGATATTTCCCTGGAGGAATGCTTCTGATCTCTGTGAATATTTTGTCAGTTCTTATTCATTCATTCATTATGTGTGGGGTCATATGACGTGGGTGATCACAATCTCATGGCCATGAACGTTCTTGGCAAATTTTTCTACAGAAATGGTTGGTTTGTCATTGCCTCCTTCTGGGCAGTGTCTTTACAAGACGGGTGACCCTAGCCATTATCAGAGTCGGTGGTCACTTGCCAAGACGTGATGTGCAACCAGCAGGCTAGCGGTGGGAAGGAGCACCTTACACCTCCCTTGGTGGGGAGACGTAGCTCTACCCCACCACCCACGGTTCTTAGTACATAAGCTTAAAATTACTTCAGCAGGCGTGCTGCCTACTTTAACCAGTTTTGAAAAAGACATCAAATGACATCTGAATGTGTTTCAATCACAGTTGCTTTATGGAGATGTGTGTATGATCTTTGCTGCTTGTAAAGTCACGCTCATTACACTGAGTTCTTACACAGAGGCAGGAAGGTAAAACCTGATGGTGGAAAGGTCACCGTGTTTGCCCCCCGTGCTCTAATCTCATAGCTTTGTAAGCTAAGTTCGGACGACCCTGTGTTATGTTATAGTTGGAGTTGTAGAGTGATAGGACAGTACATTACAAAAACAGGCCCTCTGACTCTTCCACGCCAACCAAGATATCCATCCACGTTAGTCCCATTTGCCCCAGATCATTAAATATTTCATATCCATGTACCTGTCCAAGAGTCTCTTAAATGTTACTGTCCATGCCTCAACCACTTCTTCTGACACCTTGTTTCACATGGGCACACTCCTATATGTGAACAAATTGCCCCCAAAACCCTTTTAAATCTTTCCCACTCACCCTAAACCTGTGCCCTCCAGTTTTTGATTCCCTTTCCCTCAGAAAAGTGACTGCATTTACCCTATCTACACCTCTCATGATTTTATGCATCTGTATACATTCAGAAACAGAATCAGGTTTATTATCACTGGCCTGTGTAGCGAAATATGTTGTGTACCAGCATCTGTATGAAACCCCCTGGTTTCCTTGGCCGCGTAAGTCTAGAGAAGATGCTCTCCGGTTCAGCCAGACTCGTGGGATTGAGACCGCTCTCCCACCCCAAGCCTTGATTTGTGTGGATGCTGTGTAATTTGCTACCGTGTGGTTTTCAGTTAGTAAAGAAAAAGAAAAGGACCCATTTTAATTAAGCAGGCAAATGTACGCAAGTTGGATCTCAATGTTTCACCATATTCACCGATCCTTGAGCGATCTTGGCCTCGACTTCATCGAATCACAGTCCCGCTCCAGGTCGAATCCTATGACCTGTTCTCTCCAGTGTCGTCTTCCTTCATCTCCCACCAGACAAAAACCCCAAGCCCAACCTTAGTGTCCCTCACCAGAAAAACCTCCCCTCAGTTCTACCATCCTAACTGGATGTCACACATTCCTCATCATCCCTTATTTTCAACAATAACCCAAACAGGCTGAAAGCAGAGCAGACTGCTCTTACAGAACTGCTGAATGAAATACATACAGCATAACAGTAAACATATGAACCAGGGTATTGCTGGTACATTGCAATATGTGACAATAAAAAAAGACTATGATGGTGAGATACCTCCTAGGATGTGCTGGGACGCATCATCAGTGATGTATCCTGGGGTCATCGAGTGTTTTGGGTCTTTCAACATCAGACGCTCTCGCCCAGGTGGCTCAGCCGGTGTTGATAAAGCCCTGGCTTGTGCCTCAGCAGCATTGGTCCTCTTGATCCATGGCCGTCTGGATGCTCACTCAGCAGCCTCTGTGCTGGTCCTGATGGCTCATTTCTTTGCTGCAGCCCCCATAATGCCAAAGAGAGACTGAACAGCCAGCAAATCCTCTCCAATTTACCTCTGTGGCCTCACATTGTGCCCTCCAGCCCTGCCTCTGGGACTGCTCTACCATAATTAAAATAAGAAATACCTGGGCCGGCTGGTGGCGCAACGACACCGGACCCGGGAGCAGAGGTTCCCGGGTTCGAAACCAGTCGGGTCCGCTCCCAGGTACGCTTTCCATCCGTGCCGGGTTTAGTGTCGAGATCGCAACTTGACCTCATAAAAATAAAAGGGAAAGTACTGCGAAAATGTCTGTGTGAGGAGTGGGGCGCCACACAGTCTCTCTCTCGCTCCGCGCCTTGTAAAAGCCATGAAAAAGACATCACGCACACGCAGATGCACACGCGCAAACGTGTACGCACGCAGACGCACATGCAAAAAAAAGAAAGAAATGCCTGTATATATTTTAACAAATTAAACAAGTATTGCAAAAAGAGAGCAAAAAAAAAGAAAACCATGGTGAGGTGATGGATATAGGTTTATTGTCCGTTCTGAAATCTGATGACAGTGGGGAAGAAGCTGTTACTAAAATGTTGAGTGTGGATCTTCAGGCTCCTGTACCTCCTCCTTGATGGTAGCAATGAGAAGATGGCACAGCCTGGGTGACGGGGGTCCTTCGTCATGATGGTGCCGCCTTTCTGAGGCATCACCTGTTGAAGACGTCCTGGATGCTGGGAGGCTGGTGTTCACAATGGATCTGGCTGAGTTTGCAACTTTCTGCAGATTTTTCCGATCTGTAAATTTCTACAGATGTACCATGGAGGCTATTCTGACTGGCTGCATCACTGTCGATTGTTGGGGGTGGGGCTACTGCACAGATTTGAACTAACCTGCAGAAAGTTGTAAACTTACTTAGCACCATCATGGGCACTAGCCTTCATAGTATCCAGGATATCTTCAAGGACTGATGCCTCAAAAAGGCACATCCGTCATTAATGAGCCCCATCACCCAGGACATGCCCTCTTCCCGTCGCTATCATCAGGTAGGAGGTACAGAAGCCTGAAGCCACACACTCAACAATTCAGAAACAGCTTCTTCCCTCTGCCTGCCGATTTCTGATTGGACATTAAGCCCATGAACTCTACCTCACTACGTTATTATTTCTATTTTTACACTACTTATTTAATTTCTCTATTTAATATATATGTGTTACTGTATTTCATTTTTTCTATCATTATGTTTTGCATTGTTCTGCTGCTGCAAAGTGAACAAATTTCACAGCATATGCAGGTGATAGTTATCCCGATTCTGATTCCTGTGGCCCCTCCATACCAGATGGTGATGCAGCAAGTTACAATTCCTCATTCTCCTACATTCCAATGAGTTAAAGTCCTAGCCTGACCAACCTCCCGCTATAACTCAGGGGTCCTGGCAACATTTTTGTAAAGCTTTTCAGCTTAATGACATCTCTCCTATACTACGGATTTTTACAGAGGACATGGAGTTTCAGGGCCAGGGTTGGTGTGAATGTTGTGTATTTTGAGTCTTACTGATTTTATTTTAATGACTAAGCTTTCAAAGTGATCTGTGGAATCTTGCCCTCAGCTCTCGAAGTTTCTGCACTCCATGCAACAGAAGCAGATCATTCAGGTGAAGGAGTTCTCCAAGGGCGTTGAAAGTATCGCAGCTGTGAACTGGGATCATGCAGAGTATGTATGCAAAGCTGAACCACTCCCTGTCACTGAATGACCCTTCTTGTGCCAGTACAAAGGAGCACTTTGTACTCCAATGACCCCAGTCACTTTGACTGGCTGCAATGACCTGGTCACTTTGGCTGCAGCTCGGCCTGGTATTGAAACACCAATGCCCTTGAACTGAAAATCCTACAGAAAGTGGATACAGCCCAGTTCCTCAGGGGTAAAGCCCTTACCATCGAGCGCGTCAGGAAAGTGGCATCCATCATCAGGGACCCCAGGAGTTGCTCTCTTTTCACTGCTGCCATCAGGAAGAAGGTACAAGAGGCTCAGGACCCACACCACCAGGTTCAGGAACCCTTATTACCCCTCAACTATCTGGCTTTTCAACCAAAGGGGATAATTTCACTTGCCCCATCATTGAAATGTTCCCACAACCTAAGGACTCATTTTCAAGGTCTCTTCATCTTGTGCTGTCAATATTTATTGTTTATTGATTATTTTTTGTATTTACAGTTTGTTGTCTTCTACATTCCAGTTGCATGCCCAAGTTGGTGGTCTTTCACTGATCCTGTTATGGTTATTATTCTATAGATTTATTGAGTATGCCCGCAAGATAATGAATCCTAGGGTTGTATACAGTGACATTTTTGTACTTTGATAATAAATTTACTTTCAACTTTAAACTTTGTGCAGTTGTGATTGCCACACTATGGGAAGGATGTGATTGCACTGGAGAGCATGCATAGGAGATTCACCAGGATGTCAGAATCACGTTTATTATCACTGTTACTAGATGTGATACTTGTTTTGTGGCAGCAGTACAGCGTAAAGGCATAAAATTACAAAATAAATTATCAATGCAAAAATAGAATAACGAGAGGGATAGAGAGATGCAAATTTATGTGTGGTTAAATGTAGTGAAGTCAGTAAGAATCTTCTGAAGGTAGGGTATCTGAGACTGGAGGAGAGGTAGGAAGTTCCAAGGGGTAATATTGTCACACAGAGGTAGTTATATTCTGAAATGTGTTGCCTAAAGAGGTGGTGGAGGCAGATAGTCTCCCTACATAAAAGATGCATCTAACCAAGTGTTTAATTCATCTAGATGTAGAAGGCTGGAGACTAAGTCTGGGTAAATGGGAGCAGTATAGACAAAGTTCAAGTTCAAAGTACATGTGTTATCAAAGTATGTATACTCTGTACAACTTGAGATTTGTCTCTTTACTGCAGCCAGAAAGGAACCTACTAGAACCCATTAAAACAAAAGAAGACTCAATGTGCAGAGAGAATGAAACAAATCATGCAAACGAGCGTAAGCAAATAGTGTTCAGAACTGAAGTTCACAAAAGTGAGTCAGTTGCAGGCCAGAGCCTCAGTTCGCTGCGGAGACGAGTAAACTTGCCGACAGCAAACTGAATACCAGCCCGACTCTCACCTCCAGTCCTGGCAGCCAGATCTTTTCCGTCTGGCTCGGTGCTTAAATTGTCCAAACCTCGGGTCGTTCCTCGCTCTGAAACCCAGGCTCTGCATTGTCTCCTCTCGCCTCGCCTTGGTTCTGCCACATCAAGTTGCCTCCAAGTCCGCGCCAGCAATGGCCAAACATTGCTTCATTCCCCACCCTCCGACCCAGACCCCGCCGCCTCAGTTTGGCCTGAACGTGCCATGCCACAACCATCCGGTACCTTCGAGGCTTCAAAATTCAAAGTAAATTTATTCATCTTCTTGCAGGCATTTACAGTAGAACAGAGAAATACTATAGAACCAATAAAAAAAACTATGCATAAAGGTGACAAACAACCAATGTGCAATTAATTAATTCTGAAAAGATGAGTTGTAGAGTCCTTGAAAGGGAATCCATAGATTGTGGTTTCATTTCAGAGTTGTGGTGAGTGAAGTTATCCACGCTCGTTCGGAATCCTGAAGGATAATAACCGTTCCTGAACCTGACGGTGTGGGACCTAAGGGTTTTGTACCCTATGCCCGATGGTAGTAGTGAAAAGCGAGCATGGCCTCACAAACGGAGGACTTCTCCCTGCTATTGATTCATTTCAGAAGCCTGCAGATATTTCTGCCCAAGTTTGTACTGTATGGAACTTGTTGCACAGGATGTGGTTGAACAGATAATGTTGACACAGAACGCTTGATGTGTAGCCAAGGGACTGGCTAGGATGAAAGTGGCTGATGTAGAGCATTAATTCCAGGATGGATCATTTCGATGGAGGCACAGTTTCTGAACCACAGGTTCAATCCAGTTTAGGATTAAAACTATCAAATGGGCAAAAAAGTATTGTAATAACAATCACAATTGTGGTCATGTGCACTGAAGAAGCTAATAAGTCTTGTCCACTGTTCCCTCTGAGGTGTCACACAGCCACAGAGTAACTGAAATGCTTCTGCGCACAAAGCCGTTGTTGCCGTACAGCTGTAATCTTTAATATAACATGCTGTGTGCAGTTTTCAGGCCATGTGAAAATTTCCTGCTTAGAGCAATGGTTGGTCTATACAGCTGTAAAAAAAAATATAGAGGGAATGTTCGCTTTGTCATAATATGTTTTTTAATGAAGCACCAATGAGTTTTATCCCAATTTTTAAAGAAACACCAAACCATTGAATCTTGTCCCAATATTTTTTTTAAAGCTTACTATGTCAGTACAACTTTTAAGCCAAGTTGCCTCCACACAATTTAGAAGTGTGTTTTATCTCTCTGATCACAGTCTGAAGTCCTTTGTGATTGCTGAAACAGCCACTGATGATGAAGTGATGAAGATTGACAGAGAGACTGAGATCTTCTACCAACCACCCGAGATCAGCTCCTTTTACAGTGTTTCCAGTAGGTTACTCCCCCTCTTTGAGCATGCGGGACTCAAGTAAGTTTTATTAAAGTGTCTTATTGTACAGTCCAAATCTCTCTTTGTATGAATGGCAAATTCTCTCAAATATGTAAAACACCTTCACGGGTACTATTTGTACTGTGAATTATCCAGAGCAAAGAACTTGAACAATGTAGCTATGAGTCTGCCTGGATTCTTGGTTATACAATAAAGCTTTTAAGATGCTCAAATGCTTTTATTATACTGGCAATACAATAAAACCATGAATGTATCTTCAAAAACTTCACTGTATAACCAACAATGCAGGCAGACTTTTAAAAATTATGGCTACTTCATTAAGACTTTTTGTTTTAGATAATGTAACCAGTAACCATTAAGACAGTTGTATCTATCTCAATGGTTACAGCTCAGTAGTTACACTCATTCTCTGAGTAACAACATGCTCACAGACCACTCTCTGTGGAATGAAACTTTGTGCAGTTTTAGACTTTACTTTTGCACAATCTCTTATTAGAAATAATTCAGTATTACATTTACAAATAAAATCACAAGAGATTCTGTAGGTGCTGGAAATCCAGAGAAACAAACACGAAATACTGGAGGAATTCAGCAGGTCAGGATAAATCTGTGGAGAAGAATAAACAGTTGAAGTTTTGGGCTGAGACTTCATCAGGAAGCTTCATGAGACTTGATGATGGATCTTGGCCGGAAACATCAACTGTTTGTTCTTCTCCATAGATGCTGCCTGACCTGAGTTCCTCCAGCATTTTGTATGTGTTTACAGATATAATGTTCTCAATATTACTAGATAAAATTGATTTGGGACCTGGATATGCTTTATTTGTGATCATTTTTACAGCAAAAATAGTGTAGAATTTCTAAAATTGATCATTGTAATTTTATCAAAAATCTATTAATTCTGATTTGAAATGGCAAATCTTAACTAAAATTGGAATCATTTATAATTACTCAAACACAAAAACCTCAGTCATGTTAGTAACACAAGACACAGTTGTGGTTCAGTGCAATAAGTCCAATTATTTAATATCCAGCAGTTGTACAAAATATAGTTTTGACTACATTTACGAGTATCGCATATAGCTCTGGTCACCACATTGCAGAAAGGATGTAGTAGCAAAAGAGAGAGTAGTCACCGGGATGCTGCCTGGAACGAAGAATGTTGTTAAAAGGAGAGATTAAATATGCTGGGCTTATTTTCATTGGAACTAATGGGCTGAGGAGTGATCTTTCAGAGGTTGATAACATCATGAGGGGCAGGGACAGGATGGGTAGAATCTTTTTCCAAGAGTAAAGGAGGCTAGAAGTAAAGGGGTATATGTTTAAGGTGAGAGAGGAGCAATTTAAAGGAGATCAGAGGGGTAAGTTATTCATAGAGAGTGGTGAGTATCGTGAAAAGCTGTCAGAGGAATTGGCTAAGGCAGATACAACTACAAGTTACTTCATTAGGAAAGGCAGAGAGGGATTTGGGTCCAAATGGGATTAGGATAGATAAGCATCACCTGTCGGCAGGGAAGAGGCAGAAAGGGACTGATTCAGTGATTCATAATTCGTTCGTTCAATTTTGAAGATGAGACTCAGTGCCCTTCTTGGTCGTATTTCCCAGCTAGAATGTTGTGGGTGAACAGAACTAACGGCATTATTCAGAGTGCAGCCTGATCAGAGTATTTTATAGCCTCAGATAGTCGGGCACCAAAGCTCTACTCTTTATTATATGCAAGAGAAAGTCTGCAAATTTTGGAAATACGAGTAACACACAAAATACTGAAGGAACTCAGCAGGCCAGACAGCATCTATTGGGGGAAAAAAAGCACAGTTGAAGCTTCAGG
Organism: Mobula birostris; assembly: GCF_030028105.1. Taxonomy (NCBI): domain Eukaryota; kingdom Metazoa; phylum Chordata; class Chondrichthyes; order Myliobatiformes; family Myliobatidae; genus Mobula; species Mobula birostris. The sequence goes on along the minus strand of NC_092383.1, from coordinate 93,386,225 downwards.
CCGAACCCCTTCGGCAGGACTGGAGGGAAAAAAGCTAAGGAGTAGATTTGAGAGATGGGGGGAGGGGAGAGGGAGACGCTAGGCGAAACTTGGAGGGGGAGGGATGAAGCAAAGAGCTAGGAAGTTGATTGATGAATGAGATAGAAGGCCATGGAAGAAATTTAAAAAAAAAGGAGGGGAGGAGCACCAGAGGGAGCCAATGGGTGGACAAGGAGGTAACATAAGAGAGGGACACGGGGATGGGAAATGGTGAAAGTTTGAGAAATCGATGTTCATGCCATCAGGTTGGAGTCTACCAAAATGAAATATAAGGTGTTGTTCCTCCAACCTAAGTGTGGCCTTATCATGACAGTGGAGGAGGCCATGGATGGACAAATTGGAATGGGAAGTGGTATTAAAATGGGTAGCCACTGTCAGATCCCACTTGTTCTGACAGACGGAGCGTAGGTGCTCGGCGAAGCAGTGTCCCAATCTACATCAGGTCTCAGCGATATACAGGAGGCCACACCAGGAGCACCCAACACAGTAGATGATCCCAACAGACTCACAGGTAAAGTGTCACCTCATGTGGAGAGACTGTTTGGGGCCCTGAGTGTTGGTGAGGGAGGAGATGTAGGGACAGGGGTAGTACTTGTTCCGCTTGCAAGGATAAGTGCCAGGAGGGAGATCAGTGGGGAGGGACAAATGGACAACGAAGTCACGAAGGGAGCGACCCCTGTGGAAAGCAGAAAGATGTGTTTGTTGGTGGGATCCATTTGGAGTTGGTGGAAGTTTTGGAGAATTATGTGATGGACGCGGAAGCTTGTGGGGTAGTAGGTGAGGACAAGAGGAACCCTATCCATGGTAGCATGGCGGGAGGATGAGGTAAGAGATGCAGTTGAGGACAGCGTTGACGATGGAGGAAGGGAAGCCCCTTTCTTTGAAAAAGGAGGACATCTCCTTCATTCTAGAATGAAAAGCCTCATCCTGAGAGCAGATGCGACGGACACGGAGGAGTTGAGAGAAGGGGATGGCATTTTTACAAGAAGCGGGGTGGGACAAGGTATAGTCCAGGTAGCTGTGAGAGTCTGTTGGTTTATAATAGACATCGGTGGATAAGCTATCTCTGGAGATAGAGACAGTGAGATTGAGAAAGGGGAGGGAAGTGTCGAAAATGAACCAGGTGAATTTGAGGACAGGGTGAAAGTTGGAGGCAAATCTTTATTGTACGTTGCTGTGATATTTGACATCAAAACTCTGATATGGATGGGGCTAGCAACTCCATCTCATAAATTCCCAATGCTGCAGAAACTGCAACAGAAGCTCCAAAGATCTCATCCCTGGGAGAGGAAGATCTTCGTACATGGGTTACACCTGGGAAGGACTGGCCCAGGACAGAAGACTCTGGCAAGCTGCTATTGGTGGCCTATGCCCCAGTAGGGGTGATGGGCTTAAGAATTTGTCATCAATTTAAGATACTCCATCCTTCTATTTCAGTCTGCTCATCATAATCATTCTCTATATCTGTACTGCTCTTGATCACATTCTTTTTAAGTTCCTTAAGATTAAAGATTGTTTAATGTGATTTGCAGTACACAGGTGTAAAGGAGAACAAAACAATTATTACTGTGGATCTGATGCAGCACAAAAAATGCAATAAGATAAAGAACACAATAATACAAAGACATTAAATATAGATACATAAGATAGCTTATGTACATAGATCAATTGTTTGTCCATAAAGTGATGCTAGGTGCAGGAGTGTCTGTATGTAAGGTGACTGACAGGAAATAATAAAGTAGTGGTGGTTGGGTGTGGTGCAGTGGGTTAGTGGGTGGAGGTGCTGATCAGCCTTACTGCTTGGGCCTGGTGGTCCTGGTGTGAATGCTACATAACCTCCTCCCTGATAGGACTGGGACGAACAGTCCATGAGCAGGTTGGGTGAGATCCTTCATGATGTTCCTGGCCCTTTCTGTATATATGGCCTTGATGGCAGGTAAGCTGGTGCCAGCCTTGTGTTGGGCAGTTTTGACTGCCCATTGTAGAGCCATCCTTTCCACTGTCGTGCAGGTTTCATACCACGTTCGGGTAATGTTTCCAATAACAGTAAACCTGACATTTGCCATACCATCCTTGAACTTTTTTGTTCTGATGCAAACGTTTCTAGTGTTCGTGAACACATAACTTGGGAGGTAATGAATTTAGTTTCCCTTCCCTTTCACGCGTAAATATATTTCTTTTCTCTCCCAGAAAAGATGCCACCCTCTCGAGTGTTGATGTTAGAAATATCATCACAAGTTATGTGAAATCCAATGAGCTAATAGACGCCTGCAATAAAAAGTAAGTGATACATCTGACATGTTAATCTAGATTTAACTACTGCTCTTTGCTCCGTTCTGTTGTCTTACGCTCATCATTGTTTTTATTGTTACCCTTGGGTCTTTTTACCCTTGCACTTCCTTAGCTCTATCCACAATGATACAACACATTCCAACCCTATGTCACCTCTTTCTAACGATTTGATTTCACTTTTTACCAACAGAGCAACACTGCCCCCTCTGCCTTCCTGCCTGTCCTTTCAATATAGTGTGGATCCTTGGGAATTACACTCCCAGCTATAACCTTCTTTCAACCATGATTCAATAATGCCTACAACATCATACGTGCCAATCTATAACTGTGCTGCACGTTCATCTACGTTATTCCATATACTGCATCATTCAGATATAACACCTTCAGTCCTGTATTCACCCTTTTCGGTTTTGTCCACCTTTTACATTGCAACTCATCCTGCTGTCTGCATTTTTGCCCTATCAACAGCGTCTCCCCACTACACATTGCCTCTGGTTGTAAACCAGCTACCTCACCTCCAGCACTATCATCCACCTTTCCTACGGTACCTCTTGCATTGAAATATAGGCAGCTCAGGACACTAGTCACACCATGCTCAACCTTTTGAGACCTAATAAGTTTTTTGGAGGTCTTACCAACATCTGCCTCTGCAATCTCTCCACTAACTGTTCTGGCACTCTGGTTCTAATCCCCCTGCACCTCTAGTTTAAAGCCCTCTGTGCAGCATTAACAAACCTTCCCACCAGGATATTAGTCCCCCTCCAATTCAGGTGCAAACCGCCCCTTCTGTACAGGTTCCACCTTCCCTGGAAGAAAGCCAATAATCCAGAAATCTTATGTCCTCCCTCCTACACCAATTCCTTAGCCACGTATTAAACTGTATAATCTTCTTAGTTTTGGCCTCACTAGCACGTGGCATGGATAGCAGTCCCGAGATCACAACCCTGGAGGTCCCGACCTTTAGCTTTTATTAAATGCAATAATGTTTAACGTTTTCACTGTGACTTTAAGTTTACAACGTAACACTGTGAGCTTCACACAGCAAGAAGTTCCATTGCACCCATTCCATTGCATATGAGAATAAATTAATCTGATCTGATAATAATTGTTTTGTTACCAAAATGACGTCAACACTATTAAACAAAAAAATGAAAGGTTCAATGATTCATTCCCACGCCATCAAGTTCGGGGGCAGGTGTTGCCCTGCAGCCATTCCTGGATCAGTTCACTTGACTCAGCGCTGAATTGACTCCACAACCTTTAGACTCACTTTCGGAGACGACAGCTCACGTGTTTATGTATTTGTTTGTTATTTCCATGATTTTGAACATTGGATGTTTATCAGTTTTGTTGTGTGTGATTTTTTTTGTGGATTCTATTGTGTTTCTTTATCTCAAGGTTGTATCTGGTATACATACTTTGATAATAAATTTACTTTGAGTTTTTCATTATGTTCTGCTCCTTGTTTGTGTATCTTTGTCTCAGTCATTCTCTTGAGCACTTGAAGATTTGACTGAGTAATTTGAACAATTAGACAACATTCATTTGTAGCTCCCATTCCATGGTGCTTAGGGGCTGTGCAGTGGATCATTACACAGTTCCTGATTTTGCTTCATCATGTTGCAGTGTGGTGCATTCCCTAGGGGGACGCTAGAAGAAATTTTGTTCACACATTGACACATTTTACCTAGAAATTCGAAATATTGTGAACGCAAAATCTTGATACTGTTACCCATACAGAAAACTACTTAATATATCGTGAACATGGCGCAGCACATCACACAAACCAATCTTCCGTCCATGGACTCACTTTACACTGCACGCTGTCGGAGCAGTGCTGCCAGGATAATCAAGGACACAGCCCACCCAGCCAACACACTTTTCATCCCTCTGCCCTCCTGGAGAAGGTTCAGGAGGTTGAAGAGTCATACAGCCAGATTTGGGAACAGCTGTGATAAGACTGCTGAACGGATCCTGACCCGGATCTGGGCCGTACCCTCCAAATATCCGGACCTGCCTCTCGGTTTTTTTGTATTACCTTACTTCCCATTTTTCTATTTTCTATTTATGATTTATAATTTAAATTTTTAATATTTACTAATTTTAACTAATTTTAATATTTATAATATTTAACATTTGTAATCCAGGGTGTGTGAAGCGCAGCATCAAATATCACTGTGATGATTGTATGTTCTAGTACCAATTGTTTGGCGACAATAAAGTATAAAGTATATTATAGATAGACCGTGATAGGCACATAACCCATGTGCCTGTGATGCACTGTATTAGGTTTTTCATTGCACCTGTACAGACATACACTTGTGCATGGATGTGTGCTTAGTCCACTGGCCTACTTACTGCCCGTTACGCTGCTGCCATTTTGGGCAGCAGTGAAGGTCCTTCACCTCAGGCAGTGTTCAGGGCTTCCTTTATCCTCTCACTGTTCACTACTGTCAGTCATGCAAGTCTTGGGTGTTGTCTCAGGTACACCATCACACTCAAATGTAGCAGGATCCTTCATTGCTGTTTCCATAACAATTTTGTTTTACCAGTCAGGATTATTAGTCCTGAGCTGAGCCCCCGAACCTGGATGACCATTGGATCACTCTTAGTCTGTCCTCTACCCTTTGACCTGTTTGATATGGGTGACCCTACCAAGAGCCAAAGCATAAAGCCCTGACTCCAGCCAACATAGCTCTCCGGGTCACTGAGGCACACAAGCCACGAGTTTGTGGTCTTCTTGGAGGACTGTCAGGCACAGCTGAAAAGTCTCCTGTAATTGCATCTATAAGGTAGAGGACATGCCCGCTTCTTGTTGATTCCATCAGGACGGAGGTACGGAAGTCTGAAAGTCCACTTTCAGTGATTCAGGAACAGTTTCTTCTCTTCTGACATCAGATTTCTGAATGGACATTGAACCTATGAACACTACCTCACTACTTTCTTGCCCTACTTATTTAACTATTTTTTATATATATATATATATATATATATATATATATATATATATATTTATTCTTCCTGTGTTTCAGTTGTTTTTGTTGTTATGTATTGCATTGTACTGCTGCTGCAAACACAACAGATTTCACAACATGTGCAGTGATATTAAACCTGATTCTGATTCTGATGTAGCTATGCACAAATATACTCCTGCAGATGACAATAAACTGGACTTTGGACCATGTAATAGAAATCCAAATATCCACTGATACTTGGATTCAACCCTCATCTAATATATTTAGTGACATTGGTGTAAGTCAAGAGGACGTAATTAGTTTCATTATTCTTACCACACTGAGGTGATAACTTTGTTTGTTTTTCCTATACAGTTATGTCATTGTTAATCCCACTCTTTGTGACTGCATATTGGAAAAATGTGAGCACCACACTGTCACTAAACTCAAATGGGATGATCTCTTTGCCAGGTAAGTTATTGAACTACCACAATAAGACAGTAACATTGCAATTTTATCTACTGGGGTGTTGTAACAACAAGATTAATACCAATTTACATATCAAACATAGAACAGTACAGCACAGTACAGGCCCTTCGGCCCACAGTGTTGTGTTGACCTTTTAACCTATTCTAAGATAATTCGAACCCTTCTCTCATACATAATCCCACATTTTCTACCATCCATGTGCCTATCTCAAGATTCAAGGTTGTTTAATGTCATTTCCTGTTTGTTCATTGTGTGCTGTGTCATATGATGTGGACAATCATACTCTTTCCATGACCATGATTGTTCTTGGCAAATTTTTCTACAAAAGTGGCTTGGCATTCTGGGCAGTGTCTTTAAAAGACGGGTGACCCCAGCCATTATCAATACTCTTCAGAGTTTGCATAACCAGGACTTATGACATGTACCAGCTGCTCATACGACCATCCACCACCTGCTCCCATGGCTTTGCGTGACCCTGGTCGACAGGCTAAACAGGTGCTACACCTTGCCCAAGGGTGACCTCATTTTCTGTACACTGGTGTAACGGAGCACACAGTCTCTGTTACTCCATATCTGATGTAGCATATAAAAAACACAAGATAAAGAACACAATAATAAAAAAAAACACAATAAACATAAATACATACGATAGCTCATATATGTAGCTTGGTTATATGTACATAAAGTAACACTAGGTACTGGAATGTCCTTACATAAGGTGGCTCTGACCAAATTTAGGAGTTTCTTAAGTATCCCTAATGTATCTGCCTCAGCCACCTCCACTGGCGGGGTAAGTATTATACATCTTTAAAGTACAAACACATTCTAGAGTGCTTCACCAAACTAATCAGACCAAGGAAATGAAGTATCGGGGGGGGGCATGACGAAAACCTTGGTAATGTCGGGTTTTAAGAAACTTCAGAGGCTATAGAAGGGGAAATCTCACAGCTCTGCAGTGAACCAACTGCAGCTATGGACTCACTTTTGGAGACTCCACAGCTCCTGTTCTATGTATTGTGTGTGTGTTGTACTTTTTCGAAGTATCTGCACAGTTTATCTTCTTTTGCACATTGGATGTTTGCCGGTCTTCGTTGCATGTTTTTTTTTTGTTAGCTTCTATTGAATCTTTGTTTTGTGGGTGCCTGCAAGAAGATAAATGTCAAGGTTGTGTATGGTATACATACTCAAACAGTAAGTTTGAACTTTCAACTTTGAGTGATGTTAGATGCCTGAAAGCAAGATAGACACATGGCTTTCAGAAAAGGGTTAGCAGTACGTCAAGTACCTGTGAAGATTTGTGGATGCCAGAGGGTTTAAAGCCATGAGGGATGGAGCCATTTGATGCATAGAGCTTCTGTAATCAAGCTTTTAAATAAATCTGTATCCGAGCTTGGTTTTAGTCATTCGTAAATCTCTTCGGTCTCTCCAAAACATCAGGGAACAGTCCGTCATTTACTTATTAAAATGCATGGCACGCATGCATGCCAAAGTAGTTATTAGTGCAGTAGGAGAGGACACTAATTACTCTCAATGGGGAAGGGTTTAATGAAAATTTAATCAACTCTTTTGCTAAATCTGATTTGACGCTCTAATGGATTAGAGATGCGCTTGTTTTACAGGTGTCTGGAGAGGCTGCAGGAATGCCATCAAGTGACTTTTCCTGGGCAGAAGCCAATCATTCGAAAGGGCTGCATTAAACACATCATCATTGATGTCGTACAGCGTGCTTCAAACAAAAAGGTCAGTGACTGAAAACTAACTACCCCAGGGATTGGCATGGATTCTACATTGCTCAATGAGGATTTGCAGCTCTATCACATGAACAGCTTTTATTGATTAGCTGAGGTGTTCTCTTTGACAATGTTAATATTTACAGACACTCAGAGTTTATAGTATTATCAAGTTGTGAATTACTTGTGTAGTTTTTGCTGTGTTTTGAATATATGGATTTGTGATGTAGAATATACACTCTGACCATTTTATTAGATACCTCTGCGTACTTCTGTTTCCTCCCACAGTCCAAAGACTTACTGTTTGGTAGGTTAATTAGTCATTGTAAATTGTCCCGTGATGAGGCTAGACTTAAATCTGGGAATTGCTGAGTGGCTCGGCTCGGCTCGTAGGACTGGAGGGCCTGTTCTGCACTGTATCTCTATAAGTAAATAAAAATATATTGGCTCCGTAACCTATGGACTTGCTGTCAAGGAGTCCACAACTCACATTCTCAGTATTTATTTTATATATGCACATATTGTCTTCTTTTGCACATTGGTTATTTGTCAGTCTTTATTTTTGAATAGTTTCTCATAAATTCTATTGTATTTCTTTCTTTTCCTATAAATCCATGCATGTCAAAGTAACATAGTGTATACATTGATAATAAATTTATTTTGACTGTTGCTATTTTCAGGGGAATCTCTCTTCATTCATACTTGCATTCTCTAAGTGTTGCCTGTGTGTTCAGCATGTTTGCCCAGTGTCCATAGAAGTCTTGCTTTTTATCCTGGTGCTGAGATGTGCTACCTGATAACATATCTCCAGTACTCACTTCTACCTTCCCCACCCCCACCACTTGCGAAGCAGCAGGACTGTAGCTATCGGGTGTCATTTCACTTCCTCTCTTTCTTATAAACTGTTTCATTGTCTTTGTCAACCCAACTATGTTTCCAATATCTCTTTCCTGAACCTCTGCTTGGTATCTACCCAGGACTGTGTTGTGCCAGTCTTGATCTGGTGGGGTGACAGGAGGATGGGGTGAGGGCAGACATGCACGAAATGGAAGAGATGCAGGCAGAGGCAGCATTGATGGTGGAGGAAGGAAAGCCCCTTTCTTTGAAGAAGGAGGACGATTAAGTTCAGATTGGGCTTTCCATCACCCATCCTTTCACTTCCCGCTCTCATGGCCTTGACATCCTGTCATTGGGTCCTGCTTATTTTGCTGGTACTATGCAATTTTCCAAACTTCCAGCCTGTCTCCTTTCTAAACCTGCTCCCCGCTGTTTGCACTGTTTGAGATTGAATCCCTCCCAGATACCCTTGGCTACTCTCTGTGTATTTTTCAGTGGTTCAGTCAATCTCAACCAGCTCTCCTTGTCGAGATTCAGGATGGTGCAAGTACGGGCCTTGTGAGGGATAGGATCGTGGGCAGCTGGACTGGTCTGTAACCAAGTCAGAATGAAACTCTCCTCTGTCTCTGATCCAGCATGATCTTCTCTCTTGGTCACTCATTCCATGTCCCTCCCTAGAATTTTCTTCTCCAGTTGCATATCATGTATATCACGCACTTTTTTTTTGTTTTTTATGCCTGTCAATTTTGTGGTTTATCATTATTGTCACATGTACCAAGGACCAGGGAAAATATTTAGCATACCAGCCCTGCAGGTCAATTTATCACATCATTGCATTGAGGAGAAACGATAACAAAATGCAGAATAAACTGTTACAGTTACAGAGAAAATGCATTTCAGGCAGGCAATAATGTGCAAGGCCATGTCAAGTAGAATGTGAGGTCAAAATTCCATCTTATTTTATGAGGGGACTGTCAACTGGTTTTATAACAGCAGATGGAAGCTGCCTTTGAGCCTGGCCATATCTGTTTTCAGGCTTTTGATTCTTCTGCCCAGTGAGAGAGGGGAGAAGAGGGGATATCAGAGATGGCTGGGGTGTTTGATTATGTTGGCAGCTTTACCAAGGCAGTGGAAATGCAGACAGATTACACGGAGGGGAGGTTGGACTGTGTGATGTACTGAGCTGTGTCCACAACTCTTTGCACTTTCCTGTGGTCACGGGCAGAGCTGTTGCCTTGCCAAGCCATGGTGCATCCAGGTAGGATGCTTTCTGTGGTAACTCAATAAAAAGTCGGTGAGAGTGGAAGGAGACATGGCAAATTTCTTTAGCCTCCTGATGCACTATTTTGGTCATGGTGTGATGGTATCTTGGTTATGGACCTGGACTATTGACGATGTTCACTTCTGGGAACCTGAGACTCTCAACCCCCTCAGCCTTGTGTGCTGTGATTCACATCTGTGTCCCATACTCTAAAATTGTCCGTCCATCTCTCCCACTATAGACACCTCTGTGTGGTTCTCTTTTGCTTGGTATTATATTTATAGAAATGCAGGTTGTCCTTTTAATGCAGAAATTTACTGTTTGACAGGTAACTCTGATCAAAAACCTCGAAGTGTACGGCATTGATCCTCAGGCCATTGGAAACGCCCTTCAGTTGAAAGCCCAGGCCAGTGTCACCTTGAGTCTGATCCCTGGAACAAAGGATAAGATGGTCGTTCAGGTTCAAGGGAACCAGGTTAATCATGTTGCCAAGCTCCTAACAGGTAAGTACTTGTGCTTACACATTCCCCTGTAAAATAATCCTTCATCTTTCATTAGCCTAGTTCCTGGGATGTTTTGGGTTGTCTAGTCGTCAGTGCCTAAAGAAGCTGGATCAAAATTCTTTGGAATTTTGAAGGAGGAGGGCTGGTATTTTAAAACGCGATAGGATTAGAAGGAGACATAACAGAGTGTATGTTGAGATGTTTCCGGGGAGAGAGTCTCTAATGAGGGGACATAATCACAAAGTTGGAGATGGTCATCTAAAATCCAATGTATCCGGAACCTGTCTCACCCCTCCCCATTTATACCACCATCTCCCCTCTCCCCTCTCAGATGCAGGGTCTCAGCCCAAAAGATTGACAGTTCATCACCACCTCCCTCCCCCACAGATAGTCCTTGACCTGCTTCCCCCAGCAGATCGTCCTGATGAAGGATCTTGGCCCAAAACGTTGACTGTTTCTTCCTCTCCATAGATGCTGCCTAACCTACTGAGTTCCTCCAGCATCTTGTATATTGCCATGGATTTGCAGCATCTGCAGAATCTCCTGTGTTTAAGATTGTTTGATGCTCCAAGTTTCATTTTTTGCAGTGCCTTGTGTCCTAAAAACCCGCTATAATCCTTCGGGAATAAATTTTGCTATTTTGCCTGATGGGGGTAATGGTCTTTAGCCCGTACATGAAATATTCCCTCCATATATCACTTATGCACACTGTCAGCATCAAAGGATGATAGATTAATAATAATCAATAGCTAGCTAAACTAATCTCTTCTGACTACACACTGTCCATATTCCTCCATTTTTCTCACATTCATGTTCCTATCTAAATATCTCTTAAAAGTCCCTAATGTATGTGCCTCCATCACCATACCAGGCAACGCAGTTCAGGCATCCGCCACTCTCTGTGTTTTTAAAAAAGACCTGCTTTTCACATCTGCTTTGGAATGAACCCCCCCCGCTATGCATGCCCTCTGGTATTAGACATCTTAATACCTCTTATCTCCATTGTGAAAATATACTTTATTTTTATTTTTAAAAATGGCATTTTGGAACCTGAGTTCTTGACAAATTGCAGACCAGCTGATTAAGCAGACGGACAGATTGTACCTGTATTCCCTCGCTGGTGTATTTTAACATTAACTAGACAGGCAGCCAAACTCCATTCATGAGAGTCAGGGTATAGCCTCCAAGGACCTTGGTTTTATTGCAGACTCAGTGGCATAACAGAGTGAATAAAGAGTGAAACTGAGAAACAAATACAGTGCAATTACCATACTGTTCCATTCATACAAGTAAGAACTTTGTAAGTTTCCCGAAGGTAAATATTATAAGATTCTGACAAGTAAATACTACAGATATATAGTATGTGCAAACCATTAGCATCTAGGTTAGTGTCTAAGAACTCAAAAATGACATTCTGCTGTGGTAAAATCCTTTGGCTTAACTTCTAAACACTATTGCATCAACTTACAAGCAATGCTACTGGGGAAACAACAGAATGGCTGTAGATAGAAACTTCTTTTGCTCCCAACATAAACCTCTGGCCAACTGCCAGCCAATATGTTTTTCTACTTACCCCACTTCCTAGCTGCACAGGAAGTAACATAATACAGATCAGACTACTACCACTACGTCGACTCAGCCCTAGGGGGCCGGCGTCGGGCACGATGATGGACTCTCCACTTCTCCCTCTCCCTCATCAGTGTGTTCAGTTCATCTACATTAGCCACGCCGCTGTCTTCTTGGAGCGTGTTGACCATGGTCTTGGGAGGGCGCCCAGGGTTCATCATTCCGTGCTTGGGCTCCTATATGATGACTGGGCTGGCCGGTAGCTCAGGGTGGCGTAGACAGTGCAGATCAGAAACTACGTATTAAAATAAAAGCTGAGTGCGCTTAATCGCGTAGAAATACAAATTAATTACCCAAAGGGCAGAACAGTACCCTCTCCTTGATAGCATTGGTGGCTGCACTTGTGTATAAAGGAGTGGACTATGCCATCTTTTTTTCTTTTGGAGGCTATCACCAGGGCTTGTGCAGTGATAAACAAAATAAATGCGCTTATGATTGTTACACTCTGAGTTATTTGTTGTTTGTTATGGGACGTAGTGAATAGGAGCAAAACACCATCCCAAAAGTCCCTGATGTATCTGCCTCTACCACCACTAACAAAGATACTAATCATTATTATGTTATGCTGCATAGTCATCGTTTTGACATCTGCATCAATTATTTGAAATGGTGATTCTGGGAATTACGACATTCTGTCTAACGATTGTTTCTAATCTTGTTACAGAGGAGTACAGCATCCCATCAAAATATATTCAAGGTTTGAATAAAGCCCCAAAAAGTGGCAAGAAGAGGAGATGATGGACAATTCGGCTGCACTACCAGTCTCTGTTTCTGTTAGCTTCTAGGCAAATCTTTAATTAGTGGTTTCCGAAGCAGGTAATGAAAGAGCAGGCGGGTCCGTATAAAGTACTCCACTTGAATAAACCATTTGAAAGGAATGGCTCAAGCTGTAAACCAGCCCTTGAACTATGAGTGGATAGAATAAGTTGTATTCACTACTGGGAAGGCGAGGTCACTGGCAGATCCTAAGGTCTCTCTACTTTGCAGTGTTCTGTGCAAATGCGTTTTCCAAAATCCCTCAACAAAGAAGTTCATTGTGCAATGCTCTCCAAGTGACTTCAATAAGATGAAGTACAGAAGAACTGTAATAAAACTCCATACACTAAATCTTCTGGCAGTGTGTGTTTAATGCAGTGGACATTTGTAGATGATTCAATCATTGTTAGTGTTGCTAGTGAAGCCACTGTTAATAGCCTGGAGAGGAAGGTGATGGCCCGTTTCCAAGCATTGTGAAGGACAAACAAGGGCAGATTAAGCCCCAAAAGTGAGACTTACTGTATCAGTATTAGTGCTGATCTTAAAGCAACACACACAAAATACTGGAGGAACTCAGCAGGTCAGGCAGCGGCTATGGAGAGGAATAGAGTCAACATTTTGAGCCGACATTGAATTTCATGATGAGGGACTTCAGCCTGAAACATCAGCTGTTTATTCACTGCCATAGATGCTTCCTGACCAGCTGAGTTCCTCCAGCATTGTGTGAGTGCCCTCTGGATTTCCAGCATCTGCAGAAGCTCTTGTGTTAATGAACCCTGACCTTCTGTTTATGTTCGGCCTCCATTCATCCAGAGAGCATATTTCCAGACCCCCAATCTAATCCGTCCCATGATCTTTTTTAATTCAAAGCTACTACCCAGTAACAGGTCCTTCTGGCCCAACGAGCCCGCACCACCCAATTACACCCACGTGACCAATTAACGTACGAATGTCTTTGGAATGTGGGAGGAAACCCATGTAGTTACGGAGAGAAAGTGACTCCCGGGGTAAATAGGTGCCATCGTAGTGTAGAGTTAGCGTCATGCTATTAAAGCGCAGGGCGTTCCGAAGATCAGAGTTCGATTCTGGCACCATTCTGTAAGGAGTCTCTGTACGTCCTCCCAGCGAGATGTGTGGGTTTTCCTCAGGTGTTCATTTCCTCCCACAGTCCAAAGACATACTGGTTAGGTTGAATGGTCATTGTAAATTGTTTCTGTGATTAGGTTAGGGGGAATCGAATTTGTCAGGGGTTGCTGGGTCAGCGTGACTCAAAGGGCAGGAAGGGCCTAATCCGTGCTGTATCGCTAAATAAGTAAACGTCCAAACAGCAGAGCCAATTGAACCCAGGTCACTGGCACTGTAACAATGTTACGCTACGCTACCGTGTCTCCCCTGTATATCTTGTATATAGCATACAATGACAAACCAGTCTTGGACAGCACATTCTCTGTAATGCCCTCCACTAACTCTTCCTGTGGTGGTACTGAACATTCTTTCGAAAGTTCTCATCCAGTATTCCTGCTGATTCCAGACTGCATACGATACTAAGGTCAATAGGGATGGAGTTTGTCTTTAACCCCTTTCCTATAGTGGGGCAGTCTAGGATTAGAGGCCACAACCTCAGAATACAAGGACATCTCTTCTGAACAGAGATGAGGAATTTCTTTAGCCAGAGGGTGGAATTCATTGCCCCAGATGGCTGTGGAGGCCAAGTCATTGGGTATATTTCAAATGGAGGTTAATGGGTTCTTGATTAGTGAGGGTGGCAAAGGTTATGGGGAGGAGGCAGGAGGATGGAGTAATAAATCATCCATGATGGAAGAGCAGAGTAGACTCTGGACTGAATGGCCTAATTCTGTTCCTATGTCTTATGCACTTCCAGCGTTCTCTGATTTGTTTCAGATTTACAGCATCTACACTTTATTTTGCCCGAAGCTGAACAGAGGAATCTGATTGAATAAATTTACTGTTCTAATCTGTTAAAGGTCTTTGCAATGAAAAATTTATTCCATCTGCTTCCACAGAAGCTGCCTGTCTTTGAGTCTTTTTAACAGCTTCTGTTTGTGTTTTGGATTTCTCGTGTTCCTACAGTTTTACTTGATTCTGTGGTTAGAAATTTATTAAGCTACACTACAGAAATTGCATTTCTGCATCTGTCACTTATATTTTGTCCAAGGAAAACCTGAGAACAGACGAAATCCTGCACATACAGAGCAACTTAATGCATCATTTTCTGTAAAAGGAAACAAGCAACATCAGTAATACAGAATCACAACTCCTAACGTGTTGGCGCGTGGCCAAGTGGTTAAGGCATTCATCTAGTGATCTGAAGGTCGCTAGTTCGAGCCTTGGCTGAGGCAGCGTGTGTGTCCTTGAGCAAGGCACTTAACCACACATTGCTCTGCGACGACATTAGTGCCAAGCTGTATGGGTCCTAATGCCCTTCCCTTGGACAACATCGGTGACGTGGAGAGGGGAGACTTGCAGCATAGGCAGCTGCTGGTCTTCCGTACAGCCTTGCCCAGGCCTGCGCCCCGGAAACCTTCCAAGGTGCAAATCCATGGTCTCATGAGACTAACGGATGCCTATATAAAAAAAAGTCATCAAATGCATTTCACATCAATAGCAAGGACCACATGATTTGACTGATGCAGTCTGTAAACTGACCATTGTACAGAAAATCACACAATGTATCGGCATGCCTTGCTTAAAGTATGCACAAAGTTAGACTTACATTTTGAACTCGTGTCTTCCTTTGAATTAGTTTAATGGTTTGCAGATACAAAACATAAGAGTCTGTGAACTGACCAATGCCCCAAAAATTTTTCATGTATATAGTAATTTTATCAACTTATCAACCTTTGATCAATCAGTCGAAACTTTGTTAGATTTCAAAACTGCTGAAGTATTTTGTAATTGGAGAAAAAAAATTCGAACAAACATTTTTTTTATCTTGAACAAGCATCTAAGTTGCATTGATCTTTATAACTAAAAATTCAGTAATCAAAGAGGAAATTAGTCTCCAGCTACGTTTCCACAATTATTCACCTATTTAGTCTCTCTTGCCTTGGTTATTATCCTTTACTATTTTATTTTAAAATCAACAATTCCCAGACTCATACAGCACAGAAATGCCCAGTCCAGTTCTAACTAATTTGGAGAATAAAATGTTACTCCTGGTTAATCATGGGTTCTCCAACCAAGCAAACTGGGCCCATTCTTGTCCCGGTTCCAAAGATGAGAACTGGGGTTGGTAACATGTTTCTGGTTTGACTCAGTGCCCCAGAACAGTGATTCTCCAGAGGAACTTGATAACATACATCTACTCCCTGATTCTCATTAGGGCCTTCAGAGGCATCCTGTCCATTGCAAAAGGTTGCCATTAGCTTCACCAGCAGAACCAGGGAGTATTCTGATGTTTAATTCCACTGGGGAATCTGTGGTTGGGATCTCCATGTGGTCATGGGGGAGAACCTCCCAATGCTTTACAGACATTGGCAGGAATTGAACCTTGATCTTCTAGGTGGTGCTGTAACAGTGTTACACTACCTACTATGCTAAAATGCTGGCCTACAAAGTTTCCAGCCCATAGATAACAATCAGTAGTCATACCCTGCAGAACATTTTGCCCCACAACAGAGTTTATCTTACCTGCAAAAGCAGAAAAGAGAGCAGTAGCATGTTGAGTGACAGGGGTCCATAAAATGGAGATGATGCTTGCTTTTACAAAATGGCCAACAAACCAGTGCAGCAATAAAGAATTCGTAATGCTTCAACTATATCGATTACCTCTTGAAAAGGCATTCTCTGCTTGGCAAGGATTTTGTTATCAACTCACCTTTCAGCGGGGCAAGGGAAGTGGTGTTACAAACCAAACGTTAATGGGGTAGTCTGCATCAGTATTATCTGTTGCTTTGGTAGATGAGCTTGACTTGCATTTTAAGATTCAAGTTTATTTTTCAGGTGTGCGTCGAAACATGCAGTGAAATCATTTGCGTGAACAACCAACACACCCAAGGGTGCGCTGCGGACGACCCGCAAATATCACCGTGCATCCCGGCACCAACTTAGCATGCCGATAATGTTCAGCAGAACATAACCAGCAACAAACGACAGCAAAAACAAACCCAGTCCCTCCTATACACACACACACACACACACACACACACACACACAGTCCTCTAACCCCAGGATAAGCATCTAGCGCCAGCCTCCAACGGACTTGGACCCAGGCTTACAGACACCGGGCTTCAACCCCCTCAGCGGATTCACAAACTCGGCTCCAGCCAACGGGCTGCAACTTCTAACTCATCCTCGGGCTTCTGTCCACAGCTGACAAACTATTGAATGACATCTCGAATGAAGAAAGTAGGCATCTTAAACAGTCAAGGCTTATGTCACATTTCTTAATCACCTAATGTTCTATGAGACCTCCAAAAATATACATCTGGTTCCAAATGTTGAAAGATGATTTACTTGCTATGTATTAATCTTCTGTCTTCTCCAACAATCACCCCACTGTGTTATTATACTGGGAATTAGATTCCAGTAATGGATAGGTTGAATAACAGAGGAGTGAATTCCAAGCTGGCATCAGCTCTTTCAATATGCATGTCCACACAACGGAACACTACACGCTCTCTCTGTGGAGCTCAATATACAGAATATTGTAAGAAATCATTAAGATGTCACCAAAAGAATACTGTAGGTAACTTAAACACAAGAGATTCTGCAGATGCTGGAAATCCAGTGTAACACACACACACAATGCTGAAGGAACTTAGCAGGTCAGATGGCATCTGTGGAGAGGAATAAACAGTTTCAAGCCAAGACACAACATTTCAGGTGCTGATGAAAGGTCAGCCCAAAACATTAGCTGTTTATTCCTCTCCAATAGCTGCTGCCTGGCCAGCTGAGTTCCTCCTATATTTTGTGTGTGGTAACTTCATGGGATTCTTTGAAAGGAAAACAGCTCATTTTAACAAGCTGACGTATCGCCAGTA
This sequence comes from Mobula birostris, assembly GCF_030028105.1. Taxonomy (NCBI): domain Eukaryota; kingdom Metazoa; phylum Chordata; class Chondrichthyes; order Myliobatiformes; family Myliobatidae; genus Mobula; species Mobula birostris. The sequence continues at coordinate 93,368,735 of NC_092383.1, read as the reverse complement.
ATGTACACACAGTTCCTGTCTTTTGTTTGGTCTGTCCCAGACTGATCATCCCACAGGAGTTTCCCTCTAAATGCGGGGGAAGAAATTCTGCCCCAGTTGTTTGCACTGAATACACATATGGCAGTTGTTGCATGTGTTAACTTCTGTATTGCCTTCCATCTCAGAAGAGAAATAAAATACACTCTGCATTTTGCCTTATACAACTATAATGCCCTGTACAGACAAATGGTTCCAAGGAGGGAATGCCAGTGCTCCTGAGTTAGCCAGTTTGTTCAAGAGGGTCTTCAAAGGAACTTTGAACTGTGTCCTTCACGCAGAACGTGGGTTCAGCGCTTCAGTAAAGCAATACACCCAAACTGCTCCAGAAATGAGCAACATTTAGGTGCACATTGGAACATCCCCACTATAAGAAACAACCTCTCCGCATCTACTCTATCTAGTTCTTTCAACATTCAAAAGGCTTCAATGAAATCCTCCCTCATTCTTCAAAATTCTAGCAAGTACAGGCCCAGAGCCATCAAACACTCCTCATATCCTTTCATTCTCGTGAACCTCCCCTGGCACCTCTCCAATGCTAGCACATCTCTTCTCAGCCAAGGGGCCTAAGACTGCCCACAATACTCCCAAGTGTGCTTTGACCAATGCCTTAAAAGTCTGAGGGTGGTAAAAGTGTTCACCGTCTGCCTAGCTCTTTTTTGCTTCATTTATTTACTCCAGAAATGAAATCCCTTTGCATTAATCTGTTTGGAATCATCTAATCCATTGTCCCCTCCTTATGTCCTACTTGCAGTGAATGTCTTTTACCCTGTGTTCAACCTGTAACAGCTCTTATTGAACAACATCAAGATACTAAAATAATCTAATGTTTCATATCTGTTCGCAGTCACGTTCCTGCCCCCTTTCAGTCATCTCCTCCAGCCCTACAACTGTTAAAATCAGAGTCCAGTTTATTATCACTAACCTGTATAGTGTCGCACTATACAGGGGAGTCGACGTTCCCCTGTGTAGTGCGACACGATAGCGTAGTGGTTAGCACAGGTACAGTACAGGCGACCCAGGTTCAATTCCCACTGCTGCCTGTAAGCAGTTTGTACGTTCTCCCCATGATTCAGGTCCCCCGCCCCCGTGCACTGGGTTCTTCCCACAGTGAAAAGATGTACCGATTGGTAGGTACAATGTAAATTGTCCAGTGATTAGGCTAGGATTAAATCGGGAATTGCTGGGCAGCGCAGCTCAAAGAGCTCGAGCCGATTCTGAGCTGTATCCCATTTAGTCAATATGAAAGTTCTTGTTTTACAGCAAAATACAGTGTAAGACAAAAATAACTATAATTTACAAAGTAAGTAAGTGTAAAAAGTAGTTATGTAGTGTTCATGAACTGTTCAGAAATCTGACAGTGACAGGGAAGAAGTTGTTCCTGAATCACTGACATTGGGCTTCACGCTTCTGTATCTCCTCCCTGACAATGGTAACAGGAAGAAGGTATACCTCTGAGACACACCCTCTGGATAACCACTCACTTCTGCACTTCAAGTTCTAGATAGCTGAGAATTCTTGACTTCCCAAATCCTCACACTACCCCTCTGGATCTCCCTCTGCAAACCTCTCCTCCTCAAGTAATGTGGGTCTCAGTTTCTGCTTGTGTTTGGCGACCCTGTTTACTGCAGGTATTACCACTCGGGGGTCCACGGACCACTCAGAGTGGTAAGAGTCCACGGCATAAAAAAAGGTCTGGAACTGGTTTTACTGGGGCAGCGCAGTGATGTAGTGGTGAGTTCAGCTATCGACAAATGGTAGGTTAATTCACCGCTGTAAATTGCCCCTTGTGTCGTTGGGCATTAGTGGAATTGAAGATGGGGGGGTGAGAACACAAACAAAATGGGATTAGCGTAGATGGGCAGAAGGGCCTGTTTCTAGTTGTATGATTCAGAAGCACAGCAAGTCATCAGTAACCAGTGTTTAAAACAAAAATATTTGAATACATTTTTTAAAAAACTCCAGCATGATGATCCCAAGCCCGTGTGTTGGACACGGGGCTCATCACCCCATCCCGTAAAAGCCCAGTGCTACAGCAGCACCAACGGAATCTCTAAAGGCCTCATCTTCAGGAGAGGAAGGGATCTTCGGTTAGATGACTACACCTGGGGACAACATTAGAATCACGTTTAATATCACTGGCATATGTCATGAAATGTGTTGTTTTGTGGCAGCGGTACATTCCAGTACATAATAAAAGTTATAAATTACAATAAGTATATATTTTTTTAAAAAAATAATTAATTAAATGGGTAATGCAAAAAGAGAGGGAAAATAGTGAGGTAGTGTACATGGGTTCAATGTCCATTCAGAAATCGGATGGCGGAGGGGTAGAAGCTGTTCCTGAAAAGTTAAGCTATAGTTGACAGCCTATGTCCGAGTAGTGGAGATGGGCTTAATTCTAATTCTAAAATTCTAAATATTAGAAAAAAAAATTTAAATATATTTAAAGACATCTAAGAGCAATGTCATTACAAATTCCATTATAAATTGTAAAACCAGTTTTGATTGGGAAATGTTTAATTGTTGGTTTAAGCCATGCTGTTGATAATCAGCCAATTACAATGCAATTTCCAAGGTAATCTACAAGGAAATCCGCCCACATCCCCCTCCTCACCACGTCAGCAGCATTTCTTCTCAAACTCTTTTGGATGTTTGGCCTTTGTCACATTCCCGCAAATCCCAGAATTGTTTTCTCTGAGGGACTTGCAGCAGAGATATCCTGGAAGACTAGCGTTGATGGGACTCTCCTTCAGATCAGGGAAAGCAGCAAATTCCTTCTCTGTGGAAAATTCCAAATGGTTTGGCTTCGGTGTCGGTTTTGTTGGCGTTAAATGTTGGTGCTGCTCCACCATGCGAAGAGCTTTCAACAAACTCTCAACCCCCGACAAGCCGTCAGCGTCAAATAAGAAGCCTGTTAGTTGTTCGCCGAATTTCCCGTCCTGCTCCCAGCAAATTCCCGGAGTGTTCTGGCCTTCTTCATGGATGCAATGGTCACCTTTGGAGGATTCTGCCTTGCTGCCGTCGGTCTGCTCCTCAAGCAGACCGACGGTGTCACTACAACCCGACCTGGCTTTCGACTTCCGGACCAGCCCTTTCCGGCACATCTTCCTTTGTGAACACCAAGGAACGGCCAGCTTGTTCCTCCGCTCCTTCTGTCCCGCCTGAGTTGTCCTGGGACTGGGAGCATGGTGAACTTGGTTATTTTTGCTTTTGCCGCTGTTCCTCAGCTTTTGGTCCCTGAGGAAATGGTTTATACCCCTCGCCTTACTGGAACTAAACGGTATCCCGGGAGACTGGGGAACAGAGCTGTCTGCAACGAGAAAAAGAAACCGAGCCATTTAACTATGTCTGCTTCTGGTGTTGGGAGCTTGCTGTCTATAATCAATCCCACTTTCCTTAAATTACAATGTCAACCAAAAGTCTTTCAAACTATAAATCCCAGATAAAGAATGGCAGAGCAACACACACTAAATGCTGGAGGGACTCAAAGTCAGGAAGCAAATATTCACCAACATTATATGTCATGTCAAATGATTTGGGCATTATGCTCTTTCCATGGCCATGATTGTTCTTGACAAATTTTTCTACAGAGGTGGTTTGCCTTTGCCTTCTTCTGGGCAGTGTCTTTACAAGACTGGTAACCCCAGTCATTATCAATACTCTCCAGAGATTGTCTGCCTGGCGTCAGTGGTCGCATAAACAGGACTTGTGATCTGCACCGGCTGCTCATACGACCATCCACCACCTGCTCCTGTGGCTTCACGTGACCCTGATCGGGGGGTAGGCAAGTGCTGCACCTTGCCCAAGGGTGACCTGCAGGCTAGTGCAGGGAAGGAGCGCCTAATATGTCCTTTGGTAGAGATATATCTACACTCCACCGCTCTCCATCTATGGAGGGGAATAAACAGTCTACATTTTGGGCCACGACCCTTCATCCAGACTAATGAAACACAGGTCTTTCTCAGTTCTATTATACATGGTTGCAGAAAACAACAGCTTGGTAGGGTTCCCAACCTTTTTTTATGCCATGGACCCCTACCACGAACTGAGTTGTCCATGGACTCCTGGTTCGGAACACCTAGTTTAAATACTGAATCATAAAGCACCAACATAATCAAGGACCTCTCCCACCCAGGCCATTCTCTCTTCTCCCACCCCTTCCCATCAGGCAGAAGATACAAAAGCCTGTGAACACACATATCAGACTCAAGGACCCTTGAACAGACCCTTCATATAATAAAGTCCTGACCTCATAATCTACCACACCATGGCCCCTGAACCTCATTGTCTGCCTGCACTCTACTTCCTCTGTAACTGAAACATCATATTCTGTTTTGTTTTCATACAACTATTCAGCACAGTACAGGCCCTTTGGCCCACAGTGTTGTGCTGACCTTTTAATCTACTCTAGGATCAATCTCCTACATGGTCCTCCACACTTCTTTCATCCATGTGCCGATCTTTCCATTTGTGCCCCCTCGATGTACTTTTGTACTCAGTGCTCTGTCTGGATGGCAAACACAGGGTTCCCACTGCATCTCGGTACATGCAACAATTATTTGGTTACCAATAGGTAGGAAAAATTCTTTGTATGCTTAAAGCAATTTAAGTCCATTCACACAGACACAGATCATGATTTATGTGCATGTCTATTATTGCAGCCGAGTACATAGAGCAGTACTTTAGCCCACTGTGTTGTGCCAACCTTTCGATCAGCTCTGGGATCTCTAAGGGGATAACTTCATTTCAATCTCCCTTGCCCCATCACTGAACTATTCCCACAACCCATGGTCTCACTTTCAAAGGCTCTTCATCTCATCTTCTTGATATCTACTGCTTATTTATTTATCATTATTTTTTCTCTCTTGTATTTGCACCATTTTTTGCACGTTGTTTGTTTGTCCGTCCGTCCTGTTGGGTGCAGTTTTTCATCGGTTCTATTGTGAATCTTGGATTTACTGAGTATGTCCACAATAAAATGAATCTTAGGGTTGTATACGGTGATATATGTGTATTTTGATTTTCAACTTACTTTGATCTTTCATCAATTTAACCAATCCCTCCTGCATAGCCCTCTGTTCTTCTTTCATCCATGTGCCTTTCAAAGAGTTCTAAAATATCCCCAATGTATGTGCCTCTATCACCACCCCTGCAGGGCGTTTCACACACCCACCATCCTGTTAAAAAAAAAAACTACCCCCTATACTTTCCTCCAATCACCTTTAAATTATGCCCTCTCATATTAGCCATTTACATCCTGGGTGAAAATCTCTGGTTATCCACTCAATCTATACCTCTTGTACTCCTTGGTCCTTCTGTTTCATTACAAGCCCTAGTGCCTTCTGTGGCCTCCGTTGGTCAGGGTCGACCGTGGACGTTGCACCTTAGCTGCCCAGATAAACAAACCAGGGCAGTACAATACGGAGAGCAAGCTGTTGCCCATGTAGCAAGCTCCCCTCTCCACACATCTGATGAGCCCAAAGGAATGGCAGAGACAGATACAGTTTGGAACCAGCAATATCACAGGAGCTGACAGTCACAACTAAACTCTAGGGGCTCTAGCTCTGGATTCTTCCCTTGAGGTTTATTCCTGAAGCCCTCCCCATGAGTGGGTGTAGCCACAAGGCAGCGGAGGTTTGAGACCAAAGTTTTCCTTCTCCTAGATGAGCTGCCAACCATGGCTAATAAGCTGCATCTGCCCAAAGTGACTGGTTTTAAGACACCAGTAACCTGCCTTTGCCCCTTCTGTCAGTAGAAACAGTTCTGCTGGGCTTAGTAGCTAAGCCACATGAAGGCCAGGGGTATGACTTGGTTGTCAGAGGCTATTTGAGACACATGCCATTGGAAGCATTTAATAGGTAGTGGGAGCTTATCCCTGCTACCTCTCCCTGACTATAACAACCTTAGGATCCCTAGTGCCCTAGTGATAGTATAGTGAATATCAAATGAGTCAAGATGAATAACTTAAGGTGCAAATGAGGAGGAATTTCTTCCGAGATTTGCATGTCTTTGGAAGTAGTTCTGAAGCGAGCTATGGAGACAGTCTCTGAACGTGGTCCAGGTTGAGAACCGTAGAACACTACAGCACAGTACAGGCCCTTCGGCCCACAGTGTTGTGCTGACCTGATAGCCTACCCTAGATAAATCTGACTCTTCTCTCCTACATAGCCCTCCATTTTCTATCATCCATGTGCCTATCTAAGAACTTCTTAAATGCTCCTAAATGCCTTTACCACCACCACTGGCAGGGCATACAATGCCCCCACCATCCTCTGTGTAAAAAACTTACCTCAGACATCTTGGCTATACCTTCTTCCAATCACCTTAAGATTAGCCACTTCTGTCCTGGAAAAAAGTCTCTGGCTGTCCATTCGATCTATGCCTCTTATCATCTTGTACATCTCCAATCTCACCTCTCATCCTCCCTCACTACAAGGAGTAAAGCCCAAGCTCACTCAACCTTTGGTGCCTGTGGTAATCAAGGGGTTCAACCTCTTACCGTGCTTGGGGGTGAGTTGTTGGTTCTGTTGCTGGGGCCTGGCCGCTTCGGAGTCCTGCTGCTTCACCACAGGTCCCGCCGTTCGCGCGCTGTTACCCAACCCGCTTTCACGCTGCGGTACGCTGTCACCAGCCGTGCTCCAAACCACATCACAGGCACTTTGATTCTCACTTTGAGCTGGTGAAAGATAAGAGCGAATGCTTTATTTCCACAAGCACACGTTGATCAAACTCTCGGTATCGTAGAGACAGAGGAGTCTGCAGGAGACTGGAATCTGGAGCTACAAATATTATGCTGCAGGAATTCGGCAGATGAGCTGGTTGGAGAAGGTGCACGTGATTCGTTGCCTCAGCTGGAGTTGCTAGTTGGCTGGTGGTGAAGGGGGTAATTGGATATTATAGTCACATGCACAGAGATACAGTGTCCATACAGATCAATTAATTAGTTCGTTTTGTGTCATGTCAAATGATGTAGCCAGTTGTGGTCTTTCCATGACTATCATTGTCTTGGCAATTTTTCCCCACAGAGGTGGTGGCCATTGCCTTCTTCTGGGCAGTGTCTTTACAAGACAGGTGACCCCAGCCATTATCAATACTCTTCAGAGATTAACAGAGAGAGTCAGTGGTCGCATAACCAGGACTTGTAATATGCACCACCCGTTCCCTTGGCTTCATGTGAGCCTGATCGGACAGGTGCTACACTTTGCCCAAGGGTGACATGCAGGCTAGCAGAGGGAAAGAGTCCCTAATACCTCCTTTAGTAAAGACAGATCATTTCATTACAACAACATATTGATGTATTGCAAAGGAAAACAACAGAATGCAGAAAAAAGTGTTACAGTTACAGAGAAAGAGCAGTACAGACAGACAATAACATGCAGGTCATGACAAGGTACGTTGCGAAGTCAAGGATCCATCTTATCCTACAAGAGATGCATCCAAGAATCTCATAACAGCGGGACAGAGCTGTCCTTGAGCTTGGGGAGATGGGCTTTCAGACTTTTGTATCTTCTGCCCAAAGGGAGGGGGAAAAAGAGAGAATATCTAGGATGGAAGAGATCTGCATTATATTGTCTGCATTCCGAATTCTTACACCACCTTGACCTGCTGATTCCATCCAACAGATAGTTTGTCTTATTACGGACCACCTTCACACTATCTGTCACAATTTTGTGTGTGCTTTTGATCTGTTACAGCTCAGAGATGCCACATTTCAGCTGGGTTGAAAACCCTTCTGCACTGCCAGGGTGCCCCTTCCTACTGGCTAACCTGACTGACTCAAGCACAATGTCCTTAAAACCGTAGTGGAGCAGAATCAAACGACGAGGGGGGAAAGGCAAGGTGGCCTCGGTGAGACTTACAACCCGATGTTAATATTTAACACACTCACTTTCTGCCTTTAACTTTGAAAAGTCCCGATTTTCAATCACATCACCACAGACAGCAGCTGAAATATACTGGCACCAGACTGTAATTCAAATTGGTATTTAAATGGATGTGGATAAAATAAAAGAATTTCCAGGGCTGCTGTCAGGAGAGTGGGAGACTGTGACAAGCTAGAATGCTCACACAGAGAGCTGGTAATGTACTTAATGTTCAGGAACAGTTACCTAAACCATCAGGCTCTTGAATCAAAAGGGATAACTTCACTCAACTTCACTTGCCCCATCACTGAAATGTTCCCACAACCAATGGACTCAATTTCAAGAACTCTTCATCTCACATTCTGAATATTTATTATTTATTTATTTAATATTGTTATTTCTTTCTTTCTTTTTGTATTTGCAGTTTGTTGTCTTTTGCACTCCAGTTGAATGCCTAATTTGGTGCGATCTTTCATTGATTCTATATTGGTTATTATTCCATTATGGATTTATTCAGTATGCCCACAAGGCAACCCATCTCAGAGTTGTACATCACAAACAGGAGAAAGTCGGTAGATGCTGGAAATCCGAGCAACACACACAAAATGCCGGAGGAACTCAGCAGCTTGTATGGAAAGAATCCAAGGGTCTTGTCCCAAGACGTCGACTGTACTTTTTTTTTCCCCCATAGATGCTGCCTGGCCTGCTGAGTTCCTCCAGCATTTTGTGTGTGTTGTCGGGGTTATATAAGGTGATATTTAGGTACTTTTATAATAAATTTACTTTGAACTTTGAAAATGCCTCCTTTAATGATGTGACCATTCTGTAATTTTTCCTCAAAGTTATGAGGCTCAGGGACAGTTTCTATCCCGCTGAGGCAAGATACTTGAACAGGTCTTTTATACAACGAAGATGGACTCTTGCCTTTGCACCTTATTGTCTGCCTGCACTGCACTCTCTCTATCGCTGTAACTCTTTATTCTGCGTTTTGTTTCCTTATTCTACTGCTCGGTGTAATTAGGTATGGAACGATCCGTTTGGATGGCACACAACTGCCAGCTTCAGAACAGTGCAAAAGTCTTAGGCACATCGAAAAAAAATCTGTAAAGCAAAGATGCTTTCAAAAATAGTGAAATGAAAAGTTTCTGAGTTTCAAAAATTTACTATAAAAAGCAGTAAACAGTAAAAAGACCAGCAAGAACAGTGAGAGAAGAGGTGAATGATTAATATAGCCCTGGTACCTGCTGGGTGCCAGTTCTGTGGATTCTGTGCTCGTAAGTAACTATCTGACACGATGACGTTGCAGTGGCTGCTACACCCATTTGATGAGTTTCTCCTCTCTGTAGATTCATCTGGGTGACAGCTGTAAGGAAGGCAGGAAACTCGCATCAAATTCCTACAGCGTCAGAATTAGAAAATTAAACATTATTTTTTTTTAAGAGTGCATGAAAATACCTTGAAGGAGCAAGCTTTAACTGCAGATTGTACTTCTCTCTCGGGTCCTTGACCTTTGGAAAGGGAAACGTCGCCATCGAATACACAGCCTGCAAGACATGAAATGATGCTTCGTCACGTGTACCCAGAGCACAATTCTAGTTTACTGGCGATGGACAACAGAGGATACATGGACAGGTGGGCACGGAGGCTTCGGACACTGGAATGTGGAGCTGGAGGAACTGAGCAGGTCGAGTTTCTGTAGAAGTGACGGGTCAAGTTGATGTTTCATGTTGATCTCTGCATCAGGGCCTGTGTCATTTTCTGTATCAGCATCTGGGGATCTATCCTGGGCTCAAAACATGGACGTAACCACAAAGAAGGCACGCCAGTCCCTCTACTTCATTAGGAGTTTGAGGAGATTCAGTATATTACCGAATTTCATGGAAATTCCTAAGGTGGTCTCATCACCACCTGGTACAGAGTCTCCAATGCACAGGATCGCAGAGGCTGTGAGGGGTTGCAGACCCAGCCAGCCCCATCTTGGGCTCAACCCTCCCCACTATCAAGAACATCTTCGAAGAGACAGGATGGCATATCCATCACTAAGGGCCCTCATCAGCCAGGACATGCCCTCTTCTCACCGCTGCCATCAGGGAGGAGGTGCAGGAGCCTGAAGACACACACACTCACTCAATGATTCAGAAACAACTACTTCCTCTCTGCCAGCAGATTCGTGAACAGTCCACGAACCCATGAACCTACTGCCCATTACGCCGCTGGCGTTTAGGGCAGCAGTGAACTTCCTCCATCTCCAGCGGTGTTCAGGGCTTCCTTCATCAGGCCAGTAGCTCGGTTTTCACCACTGTCAGCCATGCAAGTCCCGGGTGGAGACTCTGGAATAACGTCGTACGCAGATGTAGAGGGATGCTTCGTTGCTGTTTCCGTAACAGTTTTGTTTTACCAGTCAGTGCTGTTACCCCTGAGCTGAACCCCGAAACTGGAGGACTGGTGGACCACTCTTAGTCTGACCCCTACCCTTTGACCCATGGGTGACCCTACCAAGAGTCAAAGCATAAAGCCCTGATTCCAGCCAACATGGCTCTCTGGGTCACTGAGGCACACAAGCCTCCAAACCCTACGGCAAGGTTGAGGTCCTCCTGGCCGATGAACCCATGAACACTACTTTGAGATTCCTCTTTTTGCACTATTTATTTATTTATTTATTTATTTATTTATTTTGGTTACATAATAGATATTCGTGCATCTGCACCGCACTGCTGTGCCAAAACAACAAATTTCATGTCAAACGTCAGTGAGAATGAACCCGGTCTTGATGCACGCTTGCACAGTGTATAAGCCAGCAGTCAGAGTTCAGCCAAGGAGGTGGATCTGTAGGCACCCAGTTTACTGAGACCAGTTGGCATTGCACTGGGGGCAGCCCGCAAGTGTTGCCACGCTTCTGGCACCGACATCGCACGCCCACAACTCACTAACCCTAACCCTAACCCGTACATCTTTGGAATGTGGGAGGAACCCAAAGCGCCCAGAGGAAACTCGTGTGGTCACACTTAACACTAATGGCCTGAAATGAGAAGCCAATAGCATTCACTTCAGTCGATGAACATTAATTGAGCTTCACTGTCTGTGGGCTACACGCAGCCATTAACTTCAAAACCTGCTAATGAAATGACTTCAGGGACTGTTTACAGTATATCTGACTAACATTAACATCAATGGCTGAAGCTCTCTACTCGCTATTCAAAATGCTGACAGCAGGTGCATGGCCCAATAGATTTGTCTGTGCAGAATATTTTTCCTGCATTCCTCAGTTTTTTTTTTACAGCGTTCAGCAGCAGTACTTTTCCGCCCCTCAGCTATTCTATCTGATGTTTTTCTTTGCAAAGATACAAGTCTACATATTGATGCAATTGCAAAGCAAGCACACCAGCGGCTGTATTCCATTAGGAGTTTGAGGAGGTTCGGAATGTCACCAAGGACACTCACAGATTTCTAGGGATATACCGTGAGGATTATTCTGACTGGTCGTCTCGGTGTTTGGTAATGGAGGCGCCAATGCAGAAGGTCGGAAAAAGCTAAAGAGGGTCATAAACTCAGCCAGCTCCGTCGTTGGCACTAACCTCCCCAGCGAAGACGTCTTCGAGAGATGATGCCTCAAGGAGGCACTATACATTACAACAAGAAATACAGACATCAATATAAATATATTAAATAAGTAGTGTCAATGAGTGTCGAAGTTACTTGAAAACAAACCAAAACTGCTCAGAGACTGATACGGGAGTTGACACCGTACGACACACTTCCAAATAACTAAGTTCCAACCCGCTATAAGTCCATCGGTCCACAATGTTTATCTGACTTTTTATATTAGTCCAAGATCAATTTAACCCTTCCCTCCCCACATTTTGGAAAGATGCTGAATGCCAGGAGTATTTGGTTCAATGTTCTGTTGTTAAAGCTGGTCATTGCCAGGCACTACTCCAAAATCAAAAAACATATTTTGATCCTTTATTACGAAACCAGCAAAGACGAACAATCGTGCAGTAATAAATAAGTAACGAAACTAAAACTAGTGATACAACGATACTAAACGGTATAACTACTTTCCAATTAATGTACTTAAGCAGTTAGTGGTATTAAGTGGTAGTGTAATAACCAATCTGATGGTCAACAAAAAAGTATCAGCCAGTGGCTCATCCCTGGCTCTAACCGGACCAAACTGAGCTTAGACAAAGCGTGAATATGTAACTGTACTGATTTGCTTCGATCACACCCCATCCCCAACCTATGTGACAGATTGTCCATAATGGTACACACAACGCAAAATACAATACAGGCAGAAAGAAAATAGATACATGGCTCCTACAGTGAGGTTAGTGTTCATCGGCTTCAGGGGCCATTCAAAAAAATCTATAAAATAGTCAGATTCAAGTTGCACGACACCTGCAACAAAAAAAATCCAAGAACATAAACCATAAAACATTGAACAGTTCAGCTCAGTACAAGTCCATCGGTCCTCAATGTTTATCTGACTTTTTATATTACTCCAAGATCAATTTAACCCTTCCCTCCCCACATTTTGGAAAGATGCTGAATGCCCAGAGTATTTGGTCCAACTTTCTGTGGTTAAAGCTGGTCATGGCCAGGCACTGCTCTGACCCTCAGCGCACTGCCTCACCCACAGTACCACATGGGTGCATGCGCCCGCCACGGGAAACCGTGCTGCCACAAACCTGCTGAAATCCATTTTCATCCGTCACACGCTCGGTGCTCTTCGTCAGCCACGGGTCAGCACCTGCGGATACATTGCAAAGACGGGTCAGCAACAGATCTGACTTCTGCCAAAGCTCCGGCTCAGCAACGTCAGAGAGAAAACAACGGGTACAGTCAAGTCATTCAGGCCCTTCCGCTCAGCTCATCCATGCCAACCACATTAGCTGTATACGTCACATATACTTTGAAAGATGAAAACATACAGTGAAATGCATCAGGTCAAGGATGTGTTAGGGGCAGCTCACCAGCATCACCAGTGCCAACACAGTATGCCCACAACTCACTAACCTTAAGCCGCACTGAACGCCTTTGGGGTGCGAGGGGAAACCGGAGCACCGATGCTGATAGATGAGCCACAATTGGATCGACTGCAAGACTGTGGCAAGCACACATGCAGCCGATTTCTAGCATCGTGAATCGATCGGGCTCCTAGGCACGGAGGGCTCTCTCTTTTTGCGCAGGCTTTCGAGTGTGCCCGTTTTCATCTTGGCAGACCTGCTTCATCGCTCCTGCGCGGTAAATTGCCGAGCGTGTACTGTTTCTAATGTGACACAGTAAAAAAACGTTCCATCGTACTCCACCGCTGTCGTTCTTGCTCTGTGCGTACGGAACAGTGGTGCAGGGCGAAATGGAAGAGTGGAAGGGGTGTGAAGTGGGTACTGAGTTGTGGGCATGCAACGTTGACGCCGGAAGCATGGCGACAGTTGTGGACTACCTCAGGAATTGAACGCAGGTCGCTGGAGAGAGCAGTAATGCATGATGGTGTGGCAGTCAGCGTGACACTTCACAATGCCAGCGCTCAGGGTTTGATTCCCGAAGCTTTCTGTAAGGAATTTGTACGTTCTCCCCGTGACCACATGGGTTTTCTCCGGTTTCTGTGGTTCTAAAGACATATGGGTTAAGGTTAGTGAATTGTAGGCATGTTACGTTGGCGCTGCTCCCAGCACACCCTCAGACCGTGGTGGTCATTGACGCAAACAACACGTCTCACTGTATGTTTCGATGTAAATGCGACATATTACCGTCAATCTTCAGAATAAACCAATTCCAGTTCCACCCTGTGGAGCACATAACCTCAGCCCTCAGGACTAACCCCCAGCCCTGCACTGTTGCACTCTGACCTCTGAGTGTGGCCTCCTGAACTGTTACAATGAGGTCAAACAGAGGCTCAACGGGGAGCACCTCACCTTCTGTCTGGGAGAGCTGCAGACTTCCACAGTCAACAGCACATCCTACAGCTTCTAGAACCCGGCCATTCTTTTCTTTGTGCAAGTAATCCGTCTGTGACACTGTTACTGTGTGCAAGAGTTTCTCCTGCTTATCCCTGGGTAGGAGGGAAGGGTGGTCTGCAGAAGAAACTTCTGCCGAGGAAACAAGGTCCCTAACTGTCCCGGAGATGGAGCATGGATGTTCACGCCAGGGTCACTCTCCGTTCATCCACCCATGTTACAGAGTCATAGAAAAGTACAGCACAGAGGACCTTTGGCCCATCTAGTCCATGCTGAAACCATTTAAACTGCCTACTCCCATCGACCTGCACGGGGACCTTAGCCCCGCATACCACTACCATCCACATACCTATCCCAAGGGGGTGGGGTGGACTAGGGAGGGCTGAGGGGAGGACAGACAGAGAGAAAGGGGGAAGAGACAGAGAGGGGGAGAAGGGGGAAAGGGACAGAGAGGGGGAGAAGGGGGAAGGGACAGAGAGGGGCAGAAGGGGGAGGGACAGAGGGGGGAGAGGGAGACGGACGGAGAGAGACAGAGAGAGAGGAACAGGGAGAAAGAGAGATGGGAGACAGGGGGAGCTGAGAGAGAGAGAGGAGAGGGGGACAGAGAGGAGGGGGAGGAGAGGGAGAGAGACAGGGAGAGGGAGGAGAGGGAGAGGGAGTTGGACAGAGGGAGGAGAGGGAGAGGGAGATGGACAGAGGGAGGAGAGGGAGGGGGAGACGGACAGAGGGAGGAGGAGGGGAGACGGACAGAGGGAGGAGAGGGGGGAGACGGACAGAGGGAGGAGGGGGGAGATGGACAGAGGGAGGAGGGGGGGAGACGGACAGAGGGAGGGGGAGACGGACAGAGGGAGGGGGAGACGGACAGAGGGAGGAGAGGGAGGGGGAGACGGACAGAGGGAGGAGAGGGGAATACAGAGGGAGGGGGGAGACGGACAGAGGGAGGAGGGGAGACGGACAGAGGGAGGAGAGGGAGAGGGAGACGGACAGAGGGAGGAGAGGGAGGGGGAGACGGACATTGAGATGGACGGGGAGAGGGAGACGGACAGAGGGAGAGGGACAGAGGGAGGAGAGGGAGGGGGAGACGGACAGAGGGAGGAGAGGGAGAGGGAGACGGACAGAGGGAGGAGAGGGAGAGAGGGAGGAGAGGGGGGAGATGGACAGAGGGAGGGGGAGGGGGGAGATGGACAGAGGGAGGAGAGGGAGGGGGAGACGGACAGAGGGAGGAGAGGGAGGGGGAGACGGACAGAGGGAGAGGGAAGGGGAGACAGACAGAGGGAGGAGAGGGAGGGGGAGACGGACAGAGGGAGGAGAGGGAGGGGGAGAGAGGGAGGAGAGGGGGGAGACGGACAGAGGGAGAGGCAGGGGGAGACAGACAGAGGGAGAGGGAGGGGGGAGACGGACAGAGGGAGGGGGAGACGGACTGAGGGAGGAGAGGGAGGGGGAGACAGACAGAGGGAGAGGGAAGGGGAGACGGACAGAGGGAGAGGGAAGGGGAGACGGACAGAGGGAGAGGGAGGGGGAGACGGACAGAGGGAGAGGGAGGGAGAAGGGGTAAGAGGGAGAGGGGGTAAGAGGGCGAGGAGGAGAGACACCCCACCCTTACCCGGCTCATGAAGCGACCCCCTCTCTACCTTGCTCCAGGCTGCAGCGCAGACGGGGCGCAGACCGCGAGATGCAAGTCCGCTTGTACAGGACATCGCTGAGGACGTTGCCCAGGCTCCGGTTCCTCGCCCGAGCGCTGCCTCCGGCCGAGAACTGATCCACTGCCGGGCTCCGGACGCGGCTCATGCAGCGGGGCGGGGGGCTGCGACCAGCGACCAGCGACCAGCGACCAGCCCGGGACGTGACAGCGGCGCAGCACCCGGCTCTCCCGCTCCTTGAAATCTCAGCGGTTCCTCCCCTTTCTGTTGTGTTTGTAACCGGCTCCGCGGCAATCCGCGCCTTCCCGGGGCCGGAGACACGTTACGGCCGGAGCTGAGAGCGTCGGTGGCCGCCGAACCTGCAAAGTGCTCCTCGCCGGCTGCGCATCGAGCCCCGGCTCAGACGCCCGAGAACGCCGTGTCCGGGAGACCCCCGCCCCAGAGGACGGAATGGGTGGGGGGCTGGAACACAAAGGCTCAGCGGGTCGGGCAGCGGCTGCGGGAAGAGGAGAGGTCAACACGAATACCGCCTCACGTCAGGACTCCGAGTTGAAGAGCCGCTGCAATCTGCAGTCCCGGAGATTCGGCAGAAGGCCGGGAACTGGCGGCTGGGCACACATCCGAGTACTGTACCCAGGACAGAACACCGGCTCGGCTGGAGGGCAGCGAGAAGCCAGGGTCAGGACGAAGCTTTCTCCGGAAAGTAGGCACGTATTGTATCTACCCTTTAATCCGCTGGCCCTGAATTTTGTAGACGGTGCACACTACCGCCAGTTTCCGAAAATCATCCGTGACATCATCCGAATAAGATAAAGGCGTTCAACGGTCACATGGATGTCCAGGGAATAAAAGTACTGACGGGGTTGGTCCCCCCCAACACCGAACAGATTCCATAACTTGTAGACTCACTTCTAAGCCCTCTACAATTCATGTTGTCGATATCCATTTATCTAGCTCTTTCTCTTCTCCTTTCTTTCTCTTTTTCTTTCTCTTTTTCTTTCTCTTTTTCTTTCTCTTTTTCTTTCTCTTTTTCTTTCCCTTTCTCTTTCTCTTTTTCTTTCTCTTTTTCTTTCTCTTTTTCTTTATCTCTTTTGCTTTTTCTTTCTCTTTCCCTTTTTCTTTTTCTTTCTGTTTTTCTTTCTGTCTTTTGCTTTTTCTTTCTTTCTTTTGCTTTCTCTTCTCTTTCTTTCTCTTTTCTATCTTTCTCTCTATCTCCATCTCTCTATCCCTATCTATTTCTATCTATCTCTATCTCTCTCCTTCTCCCCTTCCCCTCTCCCTCCTCTCTCTCTCTCTCTTTCTCTCTATCTCTCTATCTATATATCTGTCTTTTCTTTTGTATTTGCATATTTTGTTGTCTTTTGCTGGTTGTTTGTCCATCTTGTGTGATGTTTCTCACTGGTTCAATAGTGTTTCTTTGTATTTACTGTGAATGCCCACAAGAAAATGAATATGGGTTGTATATGGTGACATATATGTACTTTGAATGCTTTTGAGCTTTGGTATCCGCAGAAGGGATTAGTTCTGTTGGGTATTTGATTACTAATTTAATTAGTTCTGCACAGCATTATGGGCCGAAGGGTTGTTCCAGTGCTGTCCTGTCCTGCGTATGTTCTACAGTACATAAGTTACAGTCCTGTGCTGCATATGTTCTACAGTGTATCAGTTACAGTCCTGTGCTGTACTGTCCTGTGTATTTTCTACAGTACATCAGTTACAGTCCTGTGCTGTACTGTCCTGCGTATTTTCTACAGTACATCAGTTACAGTCCTGTGCTGTACTGTCCTGCATATTTTCTACAGTACATCAGTTACAGTCCTGTGCTGCCCTGTCCTGCGTATGTTCTACAGTGTATCAGTTACAGTCCTGTGCTGTCCTGTCCTGCGTATTTTCTACAGTATATCAGTTACAGTCCTGTGCAAAACTCTTAGGTACATACAGCATATAAACTAGGGTACCTAAGACTTTTGCACAGTACTGTATTTGTCAATGTGGAGTGGAGAGCGAGTTGTAAATCTGGTGGGAGTGGCAAGGGTGGAGGGGTGTGGGACAGGTGGCAGAGGAGGAGTGTTGGGGGGGTGGTGGTGTGGGTGCAGACACACCCAGGCCTGAGACACTAGACAAGGTCATTTAATTCCAAACAATAAACTGGTTTATTGATCATTACCGAATGTCTCTCTGGTGCTTCCCCCTTCCTCCCCTCTTCCTTCCCCTTTTCCCAACCACAATGCTCCTCTCCCTGTCCCCTCCCACTCTCAGTCCACCATAGAGACCCGTATCAGAATTAAGTTTATCATCACCCACATATGTCATGAAATTTGTTTTTTGTTTTAGATGAGAGATTTAAAGAGGACTTCTTTGTTCAGTGTGTGGTCTGTGGCATGGTGGCGTAGTGGTGAGCACGACACTCCCCAGCACCAGCAACCCAGGTTCAATTCCCGTCACTGTCTGTAAGGAGTTTGTATATTCTCCCCGTGACTGCATGGGGTGGTTTCCTCCCACAGTCCAAATCGGCAGGTTAATTGGCCATTGTAAGTTGCCCAGTGATTAGGCGAGGGTCAAATCGGGGGATCGTTGGGCGGCGAGGCTCAAAGGGCAGGAAGAGCTATTGCGCACTGTATCAGAATAAATAAATACGGAAGTGGTTGAGGGAAGCACATCAAAGGACATTTGGACAGGCATATGAGATAGGAAAGGTTCAAAGGGACATGTGCAAATTGGACTAAGTTAACTGAGAACGTTGGTCAGCATGGATGATTTGTGCCAAAGGGCCTGATCCTGTGCTTTTTATTAATGATTCTATGACTATAACCAACAATAATTGTTGGACACTTCCATACCTGCGGGCAATTCTGACAAATCCCCCCCACCCCACCTACAGGTCAACAGTCATAGGGACACATCACCACCTACAGTCCCATTCCACCCTGATGGGGAAATACATCACTATCACTGGGTCCACATACTGGCTCTCCCTCCCCAACAGCACTGAGGGAACACCTTTACCAGAAGCACTGCAGCCGTCAAGAAGACAGCTCCCCCTCATCCAGAGCAGTGAAGATATTTATTTTTTTTAAGAGATTCTGCGCAGATCAGGCCTTTCCAGCCATTAAGCTGCTCTGCCTAGCAACGCACCAACTTAACCATAGCCCCATCACAGGACAACTTACAGTGACAATCAACCTACCAACTGGTACGTCTTTGGACTGGGGGAGCAAACCGGTCACGGGGAAAGTGAACACACTTTCTGACAGAGGAGCTGAATTGGGTGCTCCAGCACCCTATGCTGTCGTAGAGTCGTGCTAACCGCCAGGGCACCCCGTGTGAACGGACAAGGACCCAGCGCTGGCAACAGGGAACCTTTACTGAGATAACGAACGGGTACAAGTCATCCCTCCCAGTGAGTGAAATGACCACATTCCATTATCTGCTGTTTACCCGCCTGGTATGCCATCTGCGATCAGTCACCCTCCTTTGTCGTTCGTGTATCCAGATGTTCTGTGTCACAAGTAAAATAACGCCCCCCTTAAACACAAGCCCAAGTCACTAATTGGACAAAGAAGAACTCAAGATATCAGTCCCTGGCGACCTGTCCTCCGACCCCAACAACTCGTCCCTGTCACCACTGTCCCTTTAGTGCCCTAGTCTTTAACTTTCCACACCTCAGTTAGGTGGCACTTTCATACATCCGAACGCAATCAGAGGAACTTCCAAATAACTCCACTCCCTTTCCAACTTTTGCTCAATTCTTTCTCCATTCCTGCTAAAGCATTGTTTACATTTACATTTACATCATTTATTATTATATTGTAATTTGTCCTTTACTGTGCCTGTGGTCTTGTTTATTAATTATTGTACTGTCTTGCACTGTTTTGTGCACTTTTTGTAGACCCATGTAGGTCTGAGGTGTAATGTAGTTTTGTGTTGTTTCAGGTAGTCTAGTGTCGTTTTGTGTTGTTTCATGTAGCACCATGGTCCTGCAGGAACATTGTTTCATTTTTACTGTGTACTGTACAGCAGTTATGGTTGAAATGACAATAAAAGCAACTTGACTTGACTTGATAATCCAACTGACCTGCTGAAGTCCCTGTAGGGTAGCGTGCATTTTCAACAACGTCTTCTATACTGTATTATTTTTTATATTGCTGTTAAATTTAAAGATAAAGGCCACTTTTTGGTTAATACTAGTACCTTGTTCATTCATGATGTGCAATGTCATATGACGTTGGCGATACGGTCTTTCCATGACCATGATTGTTCTTGGCAAATGTTTCTACAGAAGTGGTTTGCCACTGCCTTCTTCTGGGCAGTGTCTTTACAAGACGGGTGACCCCAGCCATTATCAATACTCTTCAGAGATTGTCTGCCTGGTGTCAGTGGTCACATAACCAGGACTTGTGATCTGCACCAGCTGCTCATACGACCATCCACCACCTGATCCCATGGCTTCACGTGACCCTGATCGGGGGGCTAAGCAGGTGCTACACCTTGCCCAAGGGGGACCTGCAGGCTACCGGAGGGAAGGAGCACCTTACACCTCCTTTGGTAGAGACATATCTCCACCTCCCCACTCAACTCTTACTTACACCCGCTATTACACAGCCTCAGAACAGAAGAACATCCCATTAGAACAGAGATGAGGAGGAATTTCTTTAGCCAGAGGGTGGTGAATCTGTGGAATTAAATACCACAGACAGCTGGGGAGGCCAAGTCATTCTGTGGAGGTTGATAAATTCTTAATTAGTCAGGGCATCAAGGGTTACGGGAAGAAGACAGGAGAAAATAAATCAGCTATGATTGAACGGCAGAGCAGACTTGATGGGCTGAATGGCCTATGTCTGCTCCTATGGTTTATGGCCTGATGTTCTAACCAAGTCAAACACCACTTGCCTTTAACCCCCAGTTGAGATTTAATTTTGAGACTGTATCTTTCCAAATGCTAAATAATTTTGTTCTACATTACCGTTGCTTTAGATGTCCTGCTTGCAGTGGTTCCATTCTTCCAGTTTCCTCCCACATTCCAAAAACATACAGTAAGGGTTAGTAAGTTGTGGGCGTGCTGTGTTAGCGCTGGAAGTGTGGCGTCACTTGCGGGCTGCCTTGACCACATCCTTCGCCCTGCGTTGGTCATTGATACAAAACAATGCATTTAACTGAATGTTTCAATGCACACTTGACAAACAAAGTTAAACTTTATCTTTATTCTCTCTCTGAGCAGACATATTTTTTGCCCTCCGGCCCTGCCCTGCTGTCTATACTCCCTCATAATTTTATATATCTCAGTTATCTCCCCTGCACTCCAGAGAGTACAGATCCAGTCTCTCCTCATAACTGTACTGCACAATGTCCTCTGCACCTTCTCCAGTGCAGTCACATCCCTTCTGTAGTGTGGTGACCAGAACTGTACGCATGAGGTCAGACCAAGGTTTTAGAGGGCTTTGGGATCATTTGCATTCCCCTGAGTAAGCAAAGAGGACCTCAGATTAATGGCCCATACCTCCCAGGGCCCCACATCTGGTGAGAAGCAGCCCTTCCAAGGCCCCACATCTAGTGAGACACAGACCTTCCATTGACCTGCATGTGGAGACATGTAGACCTGCCAAGGCCCCACATCTGGAGAGATACAGACCTTCCAACACCCCACATCTAGTGAGATGCAGACCTTCCAACACTCCACATCTAGTGAGATGCAGACCTTCCAGGGCCTCATCTGGAGATGCGCTTCCCAAGTTTAACAGCTGGACAGCCAGAACACCCAGGGCTTAACATCTCAAGAGGGACCTCCCAGAGATCCACATCTGGAGAGCCACATTGAGATGCAGAGGTGTGAGGTGTACGTTCCCACTGCTGGTGAGCCCAGCCACCAGCTGCTTCCTGGCACTGTGGTCTGAACATATCACTCTCCCCAGCAGAGGGTGCAAGGTACACACTCTGTCCCAGCATGAAGGCCGGAACAGCAAAGGCACCTTCCGTACAGGCCGGTCTGTGGGCTGGAATTGGAATTGGAACTGGTTTATTATAGTCATAGTCATGTTTTATTGATCCCAAGGGAAATTTGGTTTTGTTACAGTTGCACCAACCAAGAACAGAGTATAAATATAGCCATATAAAACCATAAATAATTAAATAATAATATGTAAATTATGCCAGGAAGTAAGTCTAGGACCAGCCTATTGGCTCAGGGTGTCACATACAGTCACATGTACTGAGATACAGTGAAAAGCTTGTCCTTATACTGCTCATCCAGATCAAATCATTACACAGAGCATTGTGCTGGAGCAGAGTAAAATAATAACAGATTTAAGATTTAAGGTTCCTTAATCGTACAGCTTACCTTGCATACTGATCAGATCACTACACAGTGCACTGAGGTAGACCAGGTTAAAACAACAATACAGAATAAAGTGTAAAAGTTACAGTGCAGGTAGACAATAAGGTGTAACGAGGTAGATTATGAGATTGGGAATCCATTTTATTGTACTGAGGAACCTTTCAGTCGTCAACTGCCGGATAGAAGCCTGGTGGTGCGTCATTTCCTGAGGAGACTAAGGTCCTTTAACATCTGCCGGACGATGCTGAGGATGTTCTACGAGTCTGTGGTGGCCAGTGCTATCATGATTGCTGTTGTGTGCTGGGGCAGCAGGCTGAGGGTAGCAGACACCAACAGAATCAACAAACCCATTCGTAAGGCCAGTGATGTTGTAGGGATGGAACTGGACTCTCTGACGGTGGTGTCTGAAAAGAGGATGCTGTCCAAGTTGCATACCATCTTGGACAATGTCTCCCATCCACTACATAATGTACTGGGTGGGCACAGGAGTACATTCAGCCAGAGACTCATTCCACCGAGATGCAGCACAGAGCGTCATAGGAAGTCATTCCCGCCTGTGGCCATCAAATTTTACAACACCTCCCTTGGAGGGTCAGACACCCTGAGCCGATAGGCTGGTCCTGGACTTATTTCATAATTTACTGGCATAACTTACATATAACTTACTATTTAACTATTTATGGTTCTATTACTATTTATTATTTATGGTGCAACTGTAACGAAAACCAATTTCCCCAGGGATCAATAAAGTATGACTATGACTATTTCAGGTTTCGTCTAAGGTCAGTGCGTGGACCAATACCGAGAGATTTAACATAAAAGGTAAACAGTGGCAGGATGATGAATAAACAGCCAAACCTTCGAAATGTTGTCAATGAAAAGGGCGAGGGATGTGGTGCCGGGATAGTTTATTTAAAAGTGGTTTGGTCTTTTCCTGGTGGTTGTTGGTGGAATCTGCTCAGGAAGTGTAAATGGTGTGGTACGGTAGTGTAGCGGTTAGCGTAACGTTTTACAGTGCCAGTGATCAGGGTTCAACTCCCTCTGCTGTCTGTACGTGCCCGTCTGTGTTTGTTCTGGGTGCTCTGCTTTCCTCCCGTATTCTAAAGACGAATGGTTTAGGGTTAGTGAGTCGCGGGCAGGCTACGTTGGCACTAGAAGCATGCCAACACTTACAGGCTTCCCCAGCACATCCTTGGACTGGTCATTGACACAAACAACGTATTCAACTGTATGTTCTGATATTTCATTGTACAATCATTACCATCATTATGTGCCCTGATGTATGACATAGGTGATCATGGTCTTTGATCCCTTTGATTTGCCTATATTGTCAGGAGGGTAAAATGTGTTATGTCAAAAAATATTCTACTGACATCTGTTATCTGGTTTATAAGATTAGTATTTTTCACTTCAAAAATATTGATCCATATTATGTGAGTTTGGAGATTGGAACTTAATTGTGTAGATTGGTCACTGTAAGTTGTCTGTGACTAGGCTAGCGTTTGATAGGTGGGTTGCTCGGCAGTGTGGCTCATGCTCTTTGTTCATTCATTATGTGCCGTATCATATGACATGGGCCATCAGGCTCTTTCCATGACCATCACTGATCTTGGCAAATTTTTCTACAGAAGTAGGTTGCCATCTTCTGGGCAGTGTCTTTACAAGACGGGTGACCCCAGCCATTATCAATACTCTTCAGAGATTGTCTGCCTGGCGTCAGTGGTCACATCACCAGGACTTGTGATCTGCACCAGGTGTTCATATATCCCCCTCCTCCTCCCATGGCTTCACATGACCCAGATTGGTGGGGGCTGTGGGGGGGGCGGGGGAGAGGACTGAGCAGGTGACCTGCTTAGGGTGATCGGGGAGCCAAGGGTGACCTGCAGGCTAGCAGAGGGAAGAAGTGCCTTACACCTCCTTTGGTAGAGACGTATCTCCACTCCGCCATTCACATTGTACAGTACATGTGCCAGGTAAAGCTACTCTTTTTTTAAACTGTGGGCTCTGTAAGCCTTACAGTCATACAGTGCGGGAACAGGCTCTTCGGCCCATTGAGTCTGTGCTAACCCATTGGCACTAATCCAACACTAAGGCTGTTGAATTAGACTGTATAATTGTTATTTTCCTTGTATTTTGACTTTCTCATGCTTGTTTGCATTTATATTTGGTTATCTATATATAGGCAATGGTGGGCACGTGGCCAAGTGGTTAAGGCATTGGACTAATGACCTGAAGATTGTGAGTTGGAGCCTCAGCCGAGGCAACGTGTTGTGTCCTTGAGCAAGGCACTTAACCACACATTGCTCTGCGACGACACTGGTGCCAAGCTGTATGGGTCCTAGTGCCCTTCCCTTCGACAACGTTGGTGTCGTGGAGAGGGGAGACTTGCAGCATGGGCAACTGCTGGTCTTCCGTACAACCTTGCCCAGGCCTGCGCCCTGGAGAGTGAAGACTTTCCAGGTGCAGATCCATGGTCTCGCAAGACTAACGGATGCCTTTACTTTAAAAACAATTGTTCAGCATGTTTCCTATGGTTACGGTTCCTCTGTATTATTCTAGAAGCTTCTTGGTTCCAGTGGCAGGTATCACATTGAATGAGGGAGGGGTGTATATCTAATTCTCTGATTCAAGCAACTTTGCATTGACCTTTGCCTTCCTTCACTACTCTGCTTTTCCTATTCTCCTTTGTTCTTTTTGGGCTTAATAAACAATCATAACCAACAAGTTTTATGCCTCATCCTTGACTTCTGAAGAGCCTCGAATCAAAGGCATCAGCATCCAACAGTCTCCCCACATTCCTGTCAAATCCTCCTAGAACTTACCACCCAACTACGCACAAGGGGAATTTTACAGAGACCAAGTAATTACGAAATAAGAATCAGCATTTAAAATAAAAAGTTACCCATTTGTGAAAAAAAATGAAGCACTTCTTTGCTCTCAGAGGGTCAAGAGAAACTCTGCTCCTCAAAGGACACTGGACACATTCGCTGAATATTTTTAAAGCGCCAGGACTGGATAAGTGACAGGGGTGAAAGGTTACCGGCAGTGGTCAAGATGGCAAAGCTGAGGTCACAGGTCAAACACTTTGGAGAGGATCCAGAGGAGGGTCTCGAGAATGAAAATGTTAATGTATGAGAGTGTTTAATGGCTCCAGGTCTGTATTCACTGGGGATTAGAAGAATGGGAGGGATCTCATTGAAACCTACCAAGTATTGAAAGGCCTCGACATGGTCATGGAGAGGATGTCTCCTTTGTGGGAGAGTCTAAGACCAGAGGGCACAGCCTCAGAATACATGGAAATCCTTTTAGCACAGGGACAAGAAGCAATTTTTTTTTTAGCCAGAGAGTGGTGAGTCTACAGACTTCATTGGGCATATTTAAAGCACAGTTTGATGTGTTCCTGATCAGCCACAATGTCAAAGATTATGGGAAGAAAGCCGGAGAATGAGGTTGAGAGGGGAAATCAATCAGCCACGATGGGATGGCAGAGCAGACTTAATGGGCCATTCAGATTCGATGGGCTGAATGGTCTGATTCTGCTCCTACAATATGTCTCGTGGTCTGGTTGACCCGAGGGACAAACTCATTGGGCTTTTCCCCTGCACCTAATTCGTGGAAGTCAGCAGTCAGTGATGCATCATGTTCGTCAGTGAAAACAGGTCATTAGAGAGAGTAAATCACTGAATCTAATGGAAATGAGGTATCACTCTCTTCTCTGATGCTCTCTTGGTGTTAATTATTCCTCCACTGATATCAATCAGTCTAAATCAGCTTCACCAGTGTCTGCATATATATATATTCAGCTGTAATCTCACCAACACCAGTCGGCATTGCGTGAGCAGTAGGTTCAGTACCCACACTGGTGTTTACTTTGTGGAGTTTGTACGTTCTCCTTCTGAACCTCATTGTTTTCCCTCGCCTGCTCTGGCTCTTCCCGTATCCCAGCGGCATGCAGGTTAGTATGCTGATTGGTTGTTATAAATTAGCCCTGGGGTAGGTGGGTGGTAGAACTGGGATGAAGTTGGTGGCCACGTGATTCACCAACAGGGAATTAAATGGGATGGGATTGAGCTGCACTCCGATTCTCCCACCACAGGTGCTGCCTGACCTGCTGAGTGTTTCTGCTTTAGTTTCAGATTTCCAACACCCACTGCGTTTTTTTAAAATTTTCTTGGGATTGATGGGAACTGAGAGCCGGTCTTGATTTAAAGATCTGAACAGCCTAATAAGGAAATAAGTAGCCATTACACAACATAAAAACATAATTTTGGAGAGTATTATCAACCCAGGAAGGTACTCTACATTTTTGGTAGTTTGACAGAGGAAGTGGGTTTGGGGATTTCAGCGGTGTGATGATGTGTGAGTGGTAATGCTTGTCCACAAATGAGGAAGTATGTACAGTAGGTTCACACAGTAAGATGCATCATGTTCCCCCCACCTCAAAGTTCAAAGTAACTTTATGACAAATACATATGTCACTAAATACAAATGACTGAGATTCATTTTCTTACAGACGTTCACAGTAGAACAAAGGAATACAAGAGAATCAATGAAAAACTACACACAAGCAACCAATGTGCAAAAGAGGACAAACTGCAAATGTGAGCTGCCTTAATGACTATCGCCCGGTAGCACTCACATTGACAGTGATGAAATGCTTTGAGAGGTTGGTCATGACTAGGCTGAGCTCCTGCCTCAGCAAGGACCTGGACCCATTGCAATTTGCCTATCGCCACAATAGGTCAATGGCAGATGCAATCTCAATGGCTCTTCACACAGCTTTAGATCATCTGGACAACACAAACACCCACATTAGGATGCTGTTCATTGACTATAGCTAAGCATTTAATACCATCATTCCCACAATCCTGATTGAGAAGTTGCAGAACCTGGCCCTCTGTACCTCCCTCTGCAATTGGATCCTTGACTTCCTAACCAGTAGACCACAATCTGTGCAGATTGATGATAACATATCCTCCTCGCTGACGATCAACACTGATACACCTCAGGGGTGTGTGCTTAGCCCACTGCTCTACTCTCTATACACATGTCTGTGTGGCTAGGCATAGCTCAAATACTATCTGGAAATTTGCTGATGATACTACCATTGTTGGAAGAATCTCAGGTGGTGACGAGAGGGTGAACAGGAGTGAGATGCCGACTAGTGGAGTGGTGCCGCAGCAACAAACTGGCACTCAATGTCAGTAAGACAAAGGAGCTGATTGTGGACTTCAGGAAGGGTAAGACGAAGGAACACATACCAATCCTCATAGAGGGATCGGAGTACAGAGAAGATTCACTAGAACGTTACCTGGGTTTCATCTCCTAAGTTACAGAGAAAGGTTGAACAAGTTGGGTCTTTATTCTTTGGAGCGTAGAAGGTTGAGGGGGGACTTGATAGAGGTATTTAAAATTATGAGGGGGGATAGACAGAATTGACGTGGATAGGCTTTTTCCATTGAGAGTGGGGGAGATTCAAACAAGAGGATATGAGTTGAGAGTTAAAGGGCAAAAGTTTAGGGGTAACATGAGGGGGAACTTCTTTACTCAGAGAGTGGTAGCTGGTGGAACGAGCTTCCAGCAGAAGTGGTTGAGGCAGGTTCGATGTTGTCACTTAAAGTTAGATTGGACAGCTATATGGACAGGAAAGGAATGGAGGGTTATGGGCTGAGTGCAGGTCGGTGGGACTAGGTGAGAGTAAGAGTTCAGCACGGACTAGAAGGGCCAAGATGGCCTGTTTCCGTGCAGTAATTGTTATATGGTTATATGGTTTTAAGTGGAGAGAGTGAGCAGCTTCAGGTTCCTGGGTGTCAAGATCTGTGAGGATCTAACCTGGTTCCATCATATCGATGTAGTCATAAAGAAGGCAAGACACTGGCTATACTTTATTAGGAGTTTGAAGAGATTTGGCATGTCAACAAATACACTCAAAAACTTCTATATTTGTACAGTAGAGAGCATTCTGCCAGGCTGCATCACTGTCTGGTATGGAGGGGCTACTGCACAGGACCGAAAGAAGCTGCAGAAGGTTGTAAATCCCCATCTTGGGTACCAGCCTACAAAGTACCCAGGACATCTTCAGGGAGCGGTGTCTCAGAAAGGCAGCGTCCGTTATTAAAGACCTCCAGCACCCAGGGCATGCCCTTTTCTCACTGTTACCATCAGGTAGGAGATACAGAAGTCTGAAGGCACACACTCAGTGATTCAGGAACAGCTTCTTCCCTCTGTCATCCCATTCCTAAATGGACATTGAATCTTTGGACACTACCTCACTTTTTTTTTAATATACAGTATTTCTGTTTTTGCATGTTTTTTAATCTATTCAATACATGTAATTGATTTACTTGTTTATTTATTATTATTATTTTATTTATTATTATTATTTTTCTCTCTGCTAGATTATGTATTGCATTGAACCGCTACTGTAAAGTTAACAAATTTCACGACACATGCCACTGATAATAAACCTGATTCAGATACAAAGAAGAAACAAATAATAAATAAATAAATAATGTTAAGAACGTGCTGGAATACCCACAATCAATGCAGTTGGTGGGATGGTTTCTTTAGTTCACATTATGATGTGTTTCTGGTTTCCGGTTGCTCCTTTTTTATTACTTTTCCACCTATCACCTGCCAGCTTCTTACTTCACCCCGCCTCCCCCCCAGCCACCCATCTGTTGTCATCTATCACCTGCCAGCTTCCTACTTCACCCCGCCTCCCCCCCAGCCACCCATCTGTTGTCATCTATCACCTGCCAGCTTGCACCCCACCTCCCTGTCCATCTTTTTATTCTGGCATCTTCCCCCTTCCTGCCCAGCCCTGATGAAGGGTCTCGGCCCGTAACGTTGACTAGTTTATTCCTACCCATAGATGCTGAGTTCCTCCAGCACTTTGTGCGTGTGCTGCTGAAAAGCAGAAGTTGTTTCACAAAACAACTTTCAAAACAAGTTCTGCAAACCTGATTGCTTCATCTTTGATACCGAGCAACCAGGCAACTTCACGAAAAATGCTTCCATTTCTCCATCGCCTTGGAGCACATTCAATTTCCAAATTTGTGACTGTGACCATGAAATTACTTCCTGCCTGATGTTTAACACTGGGTGGGGCGGGAGGCCAACAGCGGCTGCAAAGTCCTGAGAAGCTTTGCAGATGAGTGTTTCATTAGCGTTCAGAGCAGCTGATCTTGCCTCATCGTCACCCCGCTGGCACCATTTCAATTGGGACAAAGATCAATATCTCACGCCGTGTTAGGGAAGTAATGACAAATGTGCTATAATGCACAATGTTCAAGATATATCTGAGCTCTTTGTGCAAACTGGTTTGAACAGACCCCACCTTCCCCGTCGCCTGGTCTCACCTGCCCGCTTGTATCCCTCCCGCACACCCCACCTTCTTACTTTGCAGTCTTTCCCCTTCCTCTCCAGTCCTGATGAAGGGTCTCAGCCTGAATCGTCGACTGTTCATTCCTCTCGGTGGATGTTGCCTGACCTGCTGAGTTCCTCCAGCACTTCGTGTCTGTTTTACTGCAGAATTTACTTCCGTGTCTGGGTCCCTGCTCTTGAATTTGCCAGCAGGAGAATGGGGCTGAGAGGGTCACGGGAAGACCACCGGCTACATCATACGACATCATGACGATGAGAATCAGAGTCAGGGTCAGGTTCAATATCACTGGTGTATGTTGTGAAATTTGTTAACTTTATGGCAGCAGTACAACACGATACATGACAAATAAATACACAGAAAAAACTGAGTTACATTAAGTATATGTATGTGTGTCTATTAAATAGTTGTTACAATAAGTAGTGCAAAGAAAAACAGAAATAAAAAAGTAGTGAGGTAGTGTTCACGGGTTCAATGTCCATTCAGAAATTGGATGGCAGAGGGGAAGAAGCTGTTCCTGAGTCACTGACTGTGTGCCTGCAGGCTTCTGTACCTCCTTCCGATGGGAACAGTGTGATGAGGCCTGTTCAGGGTTGTGGGGATCCTTAACGATGGACACTGTCTTCTTAAGGCACCGCTCCTTGAGGATGTCTTGGATGCTGTGGTGGCTAGTACCCATGATGGAGCTGACTAATTTTACAAGTTTCTGCAACTTATTTTGACCTTGTGAAGTAGACCCCCAGAGCCGTCTCTATTCCCTGAGGAGACTGAGGTCCTTTAACATCTGCCGGACGATGCTGAGGATGTTCTACGAGTCTGTGGTGGCCAGTGTGATCATGTTTGCTGTTGTGTGCTGGGGCAGCAGGCTGAGGGTGGCAGACACCAACAGAATCAATAAACTCATTCGTAAGGCCAGTGATGTTGTGGGGATGGAATTGGATTCTCTGACTGTGGTGGCTGAAAAGAGGATGCTGTCCAAGTTGCATGCCATCTTGGACAATGTCTCCCATCCACTACATAATGTACTGGTTGGGCACAAGAGTACATTCAGCCAGAGACTCATTCCACCAAGATGCAGCACAGAGCGTCATAGGAAGTCATTCCTGCCTGTGGCCATCAAACTTTACAACTCCTCCCTTGGAGGGTCAGACACCCTGAGCCAATAGGCTGGTCCTGGACTTATTTCCTGGCATAATTTACATATTACTATTTAATTATTTATGGTTTATTACTATTTAATTATTCATGGTGCAACTGTAACGAAAACCAATTTCCCCCAGGATCAATAAAGTACGACTACTACTACTATACCCAACGGTGATGCAGCCAGTCAGAATGCTCTCCACGGTACATTTGTATAAGTATTCGGGTCTCTTAGTCAACAAACCAAGTTTCCCAAACTCTTAATTAATCACGGCCGCTGTCTTGCCTTCTTGACGGCTGCATCAATATGTTGGGTCCAGGTGTGGTCCTCAGAGATATTAACACCCAGGAACTTGAAATTACTTACTCTCTCCACTTCTGATCCCTCTTTGAGGATTAATCATTTATAAAAAGAGACCCACTAATATTCACAAACACTTCCACATTTTGGCGATGAGTTTCACGTAATGCCAAGTACTGGCAAAGGCCACAGTGGAATTTAAATGAGTTGACTTTGGCCAAACTTTCATTTGAAGCTGATAGGCTATCAGTCTATGAAAATCTTCCACTCTTCAAGGCTATTTTCCTACTTCATCTTCAGGACTGGAGGGTTTGAGTTGCAAGAAAGTGGATAATCTGGGTCTTTTATCCCTGGAGTTAAGAGGCTGAGGGGAGACCTTATACAGCTTTACATACAATCACATTGTACAGCAACATTTTTTTAAAGTGTTGCTTCCTCAGAAATTTTTCTTGTTTATGATAGACCACTTGAAGCTGAACACAAATATAATTTCAAACTACAGGAATTCTGCAGATACTGGAAATTCAAGCAACACACATCAAAGTTGCTGGTGAACGCAGCAGGCCAGGCAGCATCTCTAGGAAGAGGTACAGTCGACGTTTCAGCCTGAGACCCTTCGTCAGGACTAACTGAAGGAAGAGTTAGTAAGTTTTCAAATCTCTTACTAACTCTTCCTTCAGTTAGTCCTGACGAAGGGTCTCGGCCTGAAACATCGACTGTACCTCTTCCTAGAGATGCTGCCTGGCCTGCTGCGTTCACCAGCAACTTTGATGTGTGTTGCTATAATTTCAGACTATTTGTATCATGTAGGAATTTGGAGAAACAAGAAATTAACTTTTATTGAGTATAATATGTTTAAATGCATAACGGTGCTGATATTTTGTGATAGTTCAATTAAACTAAAAATGTTTTGTTGGTGATTTTCATTTGTACTCAGTGTCTGAGGCTTCTCCCTTAAGTGCCCAATAATAATCTGCCAGCATTGATGTATTCCAGTTGCCCTGATACCATTTCTCCATGACCACAATGTCCTGGCGAAACCTTTCACTGTGCTCGTCATTGACAGCACCAAGATTTGCAGGGAATGCAGAAAATGAATCTTTAGTGACATGTTGTACTCCATGACTTTGTATGCTTGAAGCATGTTGTCAACCAGCTGCATGTAGTTTGGTGCTCTGTAGTTACCAAGAAAATTTTCAACAACATCCTTGAAAGCCTTCCATGCAATTTTCTTCGGTCCCACTAAAGGTTCTTTGAATTACCTGTTATTGATGACCTGTTTGATTTGTGAATCAACAAAAATGCCTTCCTTAATCTGGGCATCAATGATTCTGACTTGAATTATGAATTGAAATAACAAATATAGGTGATTTTTTAAAAAAATAGTGTTTGATAGGGAAAGTTTATGGTGAGTTTCATAATCAGCAGCTCAAAATCCATAAGTTATGCCCAAAAGTATTCAAGAAGCAGATTCTTTGCTGTCCAGTGTCGTCAGGGGCATAGATATGATGAATAGCCATGGTGTCTTTCCCAGGGTAGGAGAGTCTAAAACTAGCATACAGTAGGTTTAAGGAAAGAGGGGCCTGAGGGACAACTTTTCCAGAGAGAAATATCAGGTATATAGAATGAACTGCCAGAGGATGTCAGTACAATAGCAACATTACAAACACATTGGTGTAGGTAATGTAGCTCTGTCTACCAACCTCTCGCTTGAGGCTGCCAGAGGCTGCTGTGACAGTCTCTGTCTCTCTCTTGTTCACTACCCCCAGAGGAAATTTCCCACGTTCGAATAGCCTCTCTCTCCCTCAATGGTACCAAAGTTCTGGGTCTGCAGTTTGTGGATTGGACTATAGTACGCATTATGATGTGTTTTCTGGTTTCTTGCCGTTCCTTTTTCTGTTGCCACTTTGGGTGATGTTGAATTGGGGCGGACTGCAGATAAGAAACACTGAGCTGAACTGAATTATGCTTTTGATTTTCCATTTTATATTCTGTGTTTTTTGCTCTTTTTTATTGCCATTTGCATGGATTTTTTTTTCCACATGAGGGAGGTTGGTGTTTTTCTTTGAATGGGTTCGATGGTTTTATTTGTTTTGTGGCTGTGGAGAAAATGAAGATCAGGTTTGTATACTGTATACATTCTTTGATAATAAATGTACATTGAATCTTTGAATATGGATGAAATGGGACTAGCCAATATAGGCACTTTGGTCAGCATAGATGAGGAAGTCCGAACAGCCTGTTATACGGTCCTGTCAGTGAGCTGTGTTGTACATTGATTCTAACTTCTTCAAATGTTGCACAGAGTTATCCAAAAGTTTGATTAATATTAAACAATAATGATTTATTTTGAAGATCTTTTTACCATATGTACACATTTTCAGAATATGTTCTGGCCTTGAAGCTGACCGGAAAAGCTGTGGTAACCCAGCTGCATGTTCACAACAGTGAGAGAACTGGCAGGAGGTGCAAGCTGCTTTAAAACCAGAGATTCGGCAGATGCAGGAAATCCAGAGCAACACACAGACAATGCAGGAGGAGCTCAGCGGGCCAGGCAGCATCTGTGGAGAGGAATAAAGAATCAACATTTTGGGTCCAGACCCAGGAAGATCCAATCCTGGTGACGGGTTTTGACCCAAAGCATCAGCTGTTTATTCCTCTCCGTAGATGCTTCCTGACTTGCTGAGTTCCTCCAGCATTTTGAATGTCTTATATCAAGATAAACCATTGCAGTAACTTCATAGGAACTCATACATACACATTTCCAATCTTCCTGCTCTCTCTTCAGTTGAGATAATTTTTAAAGACTATGACATAGAAATTCATCTCAAGCTAATAATATTCCGTGGCCATCGCCCAAACCCTGCTGTGGTAACAGTAAAACCCTGCTAATTCTGTGGACTTCGCTGGTGCAAGACTGGCAGATTCTCAGGATCATTTTACTCTCTTAATACCACAATACACTTTTAATTCATTTTCATAGATGTCTGTGGTACAATAGATTTACCAGGCAATTATATTAACAGAATGTGAGGAATGCTCCCTGAAAATCTACTGGGACTCCGTGATGAGTTTTGAAGGACGTGTAGTGGAGAATAGATTGACTGGCTGCATCACAGCCTGGAGTGGAAGTACCAATGCCCTCGAATGGAAAATCCTACAAAAAGTAGTGGATACGGCCCAGTCCATCATGGGTAAAGCCCTCCCCTCCATTGAGCACATCTACATGAAACATCACAGGAAATCAGCATCCATCATCAGGGACCCCCACCACCCAGGACATGCCCTCTTCTCGCTGCAGCCATCAGGTAGAAGGTACAAGAGCCACAGGACTCACACCACCAGGTTCAGGAACAATTACTACCCCTCAGCTATCAGGCTCTTAAACAAAAGGGGATAACTTCACTTGCTCCGTCACAGAAACATTCCCAAAACCAATGGGCTCACTTTCAAGGACTCATCATTTTCTTGATATTTATTGCTATTTATTTACTGGTATATTTGCATTTGCACAGTCTGTTGGCTTCTGCACTCTGGTTGACGCCCTAGGGCAGTCTTTCATTTATCCTATTATTATTACTATTCTATAGATGTGTTGAGTTTGCCCACAAGAAAAAGAATCTCAGGGTTGTATATGGTGACATATACGTCTTTAACATTAAAATTTACTTTGAACTTGGAACAAAGTAGCAGTTAGAGGGAGTGTGAACAAGACGAGCAGGGGAGGCAGATGCTCGACCATCACCATCTCTAACATGTCGGTCAGTGGATCACTGGAGTTTTACTGAACTCGTTTCAGGGTCTTTACCCAGTGGCTATCTTGGGGATTCCGCCAAAGGGCGGCACGGTAGCACGATAGTTAGTACGATGCTTTAATGCACCAGCGATCACTGATCAGAGTTCAATTCCCACCACTGTCTGTATGTTCCCCCTGTGACCGTGTAGGTTTACTCCCAATGTTTCAGTGTACATGTGACAAATGAAGCTACAAGGGTTCCCAGCCTGGGGTCCATGGTTAATGGTAGCAGCATATGCCATGAGCTGCCAGGGAAAGTGTCAGAAATGAGTAAAATATAAACATGTAGTCAGCACTTCCATGGGAGGTGATGAGGAATACCAGGCATCCAGTGACTGCCACAGGTTGGGCAGGACATTTTGGAAGGTGTCGCTCTGATCTCTTACTGCTGGCTTCCCATAAATGTGCAATGTCTTCCCAGGTACTCCAAGGAGGCTAACCGTTCTTAGGAGGAGATGCAGAAGTTTTTTCTAAGGTTTTTTTTTGGAATAGCCAATCTCTTTAGTCCTGGTTCAGATTTATTCATCAGATGTACAAGGAAACATACTGTTGCAAGGACATGGCAGTGGAACAAACCCAAGTGCTGAACACGGGCGCGGAGGCCGAGTCGGGAGGCGTTACGGTCGTAGCGAGCATGGAATTGGTGTCCAAGAGAGTCTTTACCAGGAGTCTTGGTTTTAGTAGTGAATTCAGGAATGATGCTAGACTTAGAACTGATAGTCCTAAGAACCATGGAACGAGGTTACTCATACACGAGTCAACCAACAAACTGGCAGCTCCTTGTTGTGATCACAGGGTCTTCATCCTGCAGTTCCTGATGGGAAGCAGGTGTGTGTAGTTAGTGGAACCTGGGAATGATTGGAAATCAAATGAGGTGATTGAGGCCCAATTCTTGCGGTAAATAGCAAGGTGGGGGATTGCCAGAAGGGACCATGACACATACGGTGAAATGTCTCATTTGCATTTACGCCCAGGACTTGCTGAGGCAGCCCACAAGGTGCAATATCTGATCTTTCCGCTGGCTTTCAAACATGGAGTCTCGACCTGACCCCTAATTCCCCCACATCGCTGTCCCTAAACTCCAACCAGACCCCTAGCTCCACTGTCCCCAAATCTGTAACCACTCTAACCACTTAGTAAGGTTGAAATCTATCAATGCCCCATTTTGGTAAAGAATCTGCACAGAATAGCAGATGTAAACTTGTGTTTTAAGGAAGAGTGTTTTTAATTGTTTTTAAAGAACTTGAGCTTTTTTCTTATGCTCCCAGTTTCTCTTCTGGTTTGCATCCCCTCCTCTTTGGACAGTCAATGATTGTGAGCTCTCGATCACATCCAATCCTTTGATTTTGAGCGGTCAACAACAGGAGCAGTGCTTCTCCTTCCCATGTCCAGCTCAAGCGTGTGAGGGTAACTTTTGGACTTTAACCACCCTGTGGGTGGAAAGGCACCAATTTACTGCATAACAGGAACTGGCCCTGAGACTTGCTGGTGTACAGGGCGATTTCAGAGTGAGTGAGTTTGTGAGAAGGCAAGGTCTTACAGTTAGACAGTAGACTTTATGCTGGCCCACTGTTAAATAGCACTAACTGTAAACAGGCACTAAGAGTTCGAAAGGACTTCTTGCTCAAAATTTCAAATTTATTGAAAGAAAAAAATGTCATCAAATATAATTCTTTATAATCTTCCAGCTCTCACGTTTCCGTCTTGTGATGAAAAAGGACTTGATGCCATACACACAATTAGCAGCTTGCCAGTCATGGTATCTGCAGTCTCCACACTACAGGATTTTCAACACTACCTGTCTAACACCTACAGTGGTTTTCATTTCTTCCGATAGACATTAATTGACAGCAGCATTCTCAGTGCTGTGTTGCAGATAGAAATGACTTGTCAGTATGTAGGTTCGTCATCATTTATCTCCCCGACATATTTCACAACAGTTAAATACTTAATAACACTGAGCAAATAAATGCTTTCACTGGCCATTTGTTCACTGCCATGTAAGTTCCTTTCTCTGGAGGTTCATTTTATGTGGTAGAGGGTAATTATTCTGCCGGTTTAGACTCTTGCTCCTATCAGCAAAAAAAAACAGAGTCTAGAAAAGACATTAATTGCAAAAAAGATGTAATGTAACATAAATGCCATGCACAGACACTGTACTTAACTC
This sequence comes from Mobula birostris, assembly GCF_030028105.1. NCBI lineage: Eukaryota > Metazoa > Chordata > Chondrichthyes > Myliobatiformes > Myliobatidae > Mobula > Mobula birostris. The sequence continues at coordinate 93,332,115 of NC_092383.1, read as the reverse complement.
TGTAGACCACTTCAGTGTTAAGTTAATTTGCAAACCTCCTATGATAGGAACAAGATTCAGTCACAGAAAATGGAGCTTCCTTTTTAAGTAAGATAGAATCAGACTTTTGCTTTCTAGAACGCTCTATTGATCCACTTCATTCTGTACATAAGTATTTGAAAATAAATCCAACATGCTTTATTGACTAAAACTTCCTAATTTCATAGAGTTCTAGAAAATTAAATGGGCAGTTCTCATGCTTATCTGACATAACTTACCTAATATTTTATGCTAGGAAACTAATATATGTAATGAATTGAAAATAAAACTTGATTTATTGACAGCTCAGGGAAACCGGCATCAAATTCTCTGTATGTGTCCACATAAGTTGGCGATAATAAAGGATTCTGATTCTGATTTTAAAAGTATATAAAATCTACTTCAAAAAAATCTTTTAGAAAATTCTTTATAACCTTAGTTCATAGGATTAGAACACTGCTAATAACATGATCTTTTTTAAGTAAAAAGATAATGTCAGTTTTTGCATAACTAACGATCTTCCATTGAAATTTTTCGATTGTACAGACAGCAATTGCCGATTTCATTAATTGATCTCTTAAACTGGCAAAAATCAGACACTCTCCTATCAGTTACTGAATCAATGCAACAGGGTGGGGGGGGGCGGGGAGGGAAGGCACAATATCAGCTGAACCATTCAACTGTCAATTTGTTCTGTTCAGAGTTTATAAAATAAAGTAGGCAATTTATACATCTGCATTTTCTCTGCCACTAAAGACAAATGTTTTCATGCTATGATTTTCACAATATGCAGTTACTGTAAACAAGAAGCACTGGCAGCTGAGGTAATAGATAATACTGAACATTACCGTCCTGTCAGCCAAGGATGAATTCCAGAAGCGTTCTACTTTTGCAGTGACTGTCACGATGATTTATCTTTTTTGTGAGTGTGCAGATACACTGACTCAACATTTATAATTCAACAATAAACTCTCTGCAGTATCTAACTGCTCCTTAAGTAGAGCGTTGCCGTGCTAGTTGATAGGGTGGTTAAGGTGGTTAGTACGGTGTGTTGGCCTTTATTAGGATTGAGTTGAAGAGCTGCGAGGTAACGTTGAAGCTTTATAAAACTCTGCTCAAACCACATTTAGAATATTGTGTTCCGTTCTGGTCACGTCATTATAGGAAGGGTGTGGAAGAATTGGAGAGGATGCAGAGAAGATTTACCAGATTAGAGAGCATGTCTTATGAGGAAAGGTCGAGTGAGCTAGGGCCTTTCTCTTTGGAGCAAAGGAGGATGAGAGGTGACTTGAAGACATGTACAAGAGGCATAGATCAAGACAGACTTTTTCCCCATGGTGGAAATTTCTAATACGAGGGAGCAGAACTTTAAGATGATGGAAGGGAAGTATAGAGTGAATGTCAGAGGTGAGTTTTCTTACACAGAGAGTGGTGAGCGCACAGAACGTGGCACCAGGAGTGGTGGTAGAGGCAGATACATTAGGGACATTAAGGAGAGTTTTAGACAGGTACATGGATAAAAGGAAAATGGAGGACTCTGGGAGGGAAGAGTTAAACTGATCTTGGAGTGGGTTAAAGACTTGCACAGCATTGTAGGCCAAAAAGCCTGTACTGTTCTATGTTCTTTAAGCTGATTCATAAAAGGAAGTATTCACCTGCCATTTCATGGTGCTATAACATTCCACACTGTCTTACAGCCAGTTAATTTCTTTTGAAGGTCACTTTGGAAATGTGTGGTAACCATTTTGAATGCAACAGTCCCGCACATTTAGAAGAACCATAATCAATAATCTGTCTTCGGTGACACTGATTGGAAGATATACCTTGGCCAGAATACTGGCTGCTCATTTTCAAACGGTGCAGTTGATGTCTTTTTTAACCTCCACTTTATGTTCAAATTATTTTCTAATGGTTTACTAATATTCAATTGTTGTCTTACAGATTAGATCTGTTTACACCTTTCATACAGCACAAAGTGTATTTGGATTACGGTAGTCTTATAAATCCACATATTTAAGTTAAAAAGGTCACTTATAAATTTGATTGATTAGGTTCTTCTTGCATTTAAAATGTCTCAGCTGAATTTTCCAGAAGTTGAAAGTAAATTTATTTTTTAAAAAAAGATGTTTTGTTAAGCATTTGCTCTGAAGAAAATTATAAGGAACTACTGTATTTACATAAAATGTTGCTTTGTTCAGAAATCCTTATTAACAAAATACAGTAATACAGAGTGAAATTCTCTAGTCTGATCTCCTTGGGACCTGACCAGTGCCTGAGGACAGAAAATCCAGTTCACAGAAATTGTCCCCAATGATCCTCTCCTGAGCAGGAAAATTGTTCATTTTAAGTGCAAACACACTCTAGGTCACACAGGGATCGAAGAATTATTTGTAACCCTAAGTGTCTGTAAGTTGGTAATGCTGTCTGCTAAGATTGGCCAAGTTGTACTGGAAAGTTAGTTAGCCACAAAGTGGTACGGACTTAGTTAATCTGGGATCTGGTTAATTAGTATAGACCTGTATTACGGATTCAAAATGTAGTGGATCATGAGGGTTGCCAGACCACAGACTGCTGGACTAGATATTCATCCTGAGGTTACAAGGGTGCTAAAGACTTCTGAACAGTTTCAGAGAGTCCAAAGGTAATAGGCTGAAAAGCTGATACAAGAACCAAAAGTGCAAGAAATACTCAACAAACTAGACAGCGTCTGTGGAGAGAGAATGTTTCACCAGATGATGTTTCTGAGAAAAGTGAATCAACATGCCAAATTAATCCTTTCCAAAGTAACTCCAGGTAAAAGCAAAGGTTTTCATGCTAACCTCCCATTTTGTTTCTGACATAATTCAGTGCCAGCAGAAAGATTTAGATCTTGTATGCTGAGAATCATGGGGGAATATTTTGAAAAAGAAACTCTGAAAAGAACATATTACATTCAGTTTAGTAATACTTTATCATAGCAAAAAACAAACCTGAAATTTTGTAAGCTCATTCAAAATCGTAATTTAAAAGCTGTTGTACTGTTACGTAGAGTCATAGAACACCACAGCAAGGAAATGGGCCCTTCAGCCTATCTACTCTTTGCTGAACTGTAATTCTTTCTCGTCCCATTGACCCACAGCTGTACCATAGGTCTCCATACCCCTCCCATCCATTTACCCATCCAAACTTTTCGTAAGTGTTCCAACCAAACATGCATCCATCACTTCTGCTGGCAGCTGGTTCCACAATCGTACCTCCCTCTGACTGAAAAAAGCTCCCCCCCTCAGGTTTCCCTTAAATATTTCACCTTTCATCCTAAACCAATGACCTCTAGTTCTAGTCTCACTCAATCTCAATGGGAAAAGCCTGCAAACATCTATCCTCATATTACCCTTCATGATTTTGCATACCTTTGTTAATTCTCCCCTCATTCTCCTGCACTCGAGGGAATCAAATCCCTGGATTTGACGACTTTTTAGAGCAGTTTTTGCTTGAGCCTACTTGGGGAAAGGCCATCTTAGATTGGGTGTTGTGTAATAACTCAGATCTTATTAGGGAGCTTAATTTAAAGGAACCCTTAGGAGGCAATGAACAGGATATGATAAATTCATACTGCAGTTTGAGAGGAAGAAGCACAAGTCATATGTATCGGTATCACAATGGAATTAAGGAAATTACAGAGGCATGAGAGAGGAGCTTGCCCAGGTGGATTGGAGGAGGATACTGGCAGGGATGACGGCAGAGTAGAGATGGCTGAAGTTTCTGGGAATAGTTCACAAGACACAGGATAGATATGTCCCACAGAAGTTGTTCTCAAATGGCAGGGGTAGGCAATGGTTGTTGACAAGAGAAGTTAAGGTCTGCATAAAAGCCAAGGGAAGGGCGTATAATGTATCAAAAGTGAGTGGGAAGTTGGATGATTGGGAAGCTTTCAGAGTCCAACTAAAGGCAACTGAAAAAGCTACAAGAAGGGAAACATTAAACATGTGAGGGTTGTCAGAGGTTACAGCAGGACATCGATAGGATGCAGAATTGGGCTGAGAAGTAACAGATGGAGTTCAACCCAGATAAATGTGAAGTGGTTCATTTTGGTAGGTCCAATTTAAAGATAGAATATAAATGGTAAGACTCTTGACAATGTGGAGGATCTGAGAGACCTTGGGGTCTGTGTCGATAGGACACTCAAAGCTGCTGCACAGGTTGACGGTATTGTTACAAAAGCGTATGATGTGTTGGCCTTCATCAACCATGGGACTGAGTTCAAGAGGTGTGAGGTAATGTCACAGCTATACAAGACCTCGGTCAGACCCCACTTGGAGTACTATGTTCAGTTCCGGTCACCTCACTACAGGAAGGATGTGGATACTATAGAGAGAGTGCAGAGGAGACTTACAAGGATATTGCCTGGATTGGAGAGCATACCTTATGAGAATAGGTTGAGTGTACTTGGCCTTTTTTCCTTGGAGCTACAGAGGATGAGAGGTGACCTGATAGAGGTGTATAAGATGATGAGGGGCATTGATCATGTGGATAGCCAGAGGCTTTTTCCTAGGGCTGAAATGGGTAACGTGAGGGGGCATAGTTTTAGGGTGCTTGGAAACAGGTACCGAGGGGATGTCAGAGTAAGTTTTTCACACAGAGTGGTTGTGTGTGGAATGCACTGCCGGCAGCATAATAGGGTCTTTCAAGAGCCTCTTAGATAGGTACATGGAGTTCAGAAAAAGAGGGGGCTATCTGCTAGGGAAACTCTAGACTGTCTCTAGAGTAGGTTACATGGTCGGCATGACATTGTGGGCCGAAGGGCCTGTAATGTGCTGTAAATTTCTATGTCCTATGTTCAAACTAGCCAATAATATAAAGCAGGATGCTAAAAGTTTTTTCAGTTATATAAAGAGTAAAAGGGAGGTGACAGTTGATATTGGTACCACTGAAAATTATGTTGGCAAGGTAGTAATGGGGGACAAAGAAATGGGTTCTTTGCATCAGTCTTCACTATGGAAGACACCAGCAGTGTGCCAGAGGTCATTAATTGTCAGAGAGGAGTGAGTGCCATTGCTATTACAAAGGAAAAAGTTCAATAAAGGGAAATCTTGCCTGACAAATCTGTTCAAGTTCTTTGAGGAAGTAACAAGCAGGGTGGACAAAGGAGAGACAGTGGATGTCATTTACTTGGATTTTCAGAAGGCATTTGATAAGGTGCCGCATACGAGGTTGCTTAACAAGATAAAATCCCATGCAATTATAGGAAAGATACTGGCATGGTTAGAAGAGTGGCTGACAGGCAGGAGGCAGCCAGTGGAAATAAAAGGGGCCTTTTCTGCTTGGCTGCCAGAGACTAGTGGTGTTCCTCAGGGGTCAGTATTGGGACCACTACTTTTCACATTATTTGTCTATGATTTGGATAATGGAATTAATAGCTTTGTGGCTAAGTTTGCATATGATATGAAGATAGGTGGAGGGGTAGTTATATTACAGCAGTGCTCAGGCAGGACAGATTAGAGGGCTTGTCTACTGAGTCCTTATGGGTGGAGCTGAGAAACAGGAAAGGTATGGCCACATTAGTGGGATTGTATTACAGACCACCCAATAGTCAACGAGACTTGGAAGAGCAAATCTGCAGAGAGATAGCAGGCAAATGCAGGAAACAAAGTTGTGGTGGTAGGGGATTTTAATTTTCCATACATTGATTGGGTCTCCCATACTGTTAGGGGTCGAGATGGTTTAGAGTTTGTAAAATGTGTTCAGGAAAGTTTTCTAAATCAATATATAGAGCGACCAACTAGAGGGGATGCAATATTGGATCTCCTGTTAGGAAACGAATTAGGGCAAGTGACAGAAGTCTGTGTAGGGGAGCACTTTGGTTCCAGTGATCATAACACCATTAGTTTCAATTTGATCATGGACAAGCATAGATCTGGTCCTAGGTTTGAGGTTCTGAACTGGAAGAAGGCCAAATTTGAAGAAATGAGAAAGGATCTAAAAAGCGTGGATTGGGACAGGTTGTTCTCTGGCAAAGATGTGATTGGTAGGTGGGAAGCCTTCAAAGGGGAAATTTTGAGATTGCAGAGTTTGTATGTTCCTGTCAGGATTAAAGGCAAATTGAATAGGAATAAGGAACCTTGGTTCTCAAGGGATATTGCAACTCTGATAAAGAAGAAGAGGGAGTTGTATGAAATGTATAGGAAACAGGGGGTAAATCAGGTGCTTGAGGAGTATAAGAAGTGCAAGAAAATACTTAAGAAAGAAATCAGGAGGGCTAAAAGAAGACATGAGGTTGCCTTGGCAGTCAAAGTGAAGGATAATCCAAAGAGCTTTTACAAGTATATTAAGAGCAAAAGGATTGTAAGGGATAAAATTGGTCCTCTTGAAGATCAGAGTGGTCGGCTTTGTGCGGAACCAAAGGAAATGGGGGAGATCTTAAATAGGTCTGTATTTACTAAGGAAGCTGGCATGAAATCTATGGAATTGAGGGAATCAAGTAGTGAGACCATGGAAACTGTACAGATTGAAAAGGAGGAGGTGCTTGCTGTCTTGAGGAAAATTAAAGTGGATAAATCCCCGGGACCTGACAGAGTGTTCCCTCGGACCTTGAAGGAGACTAGTGTTGAAATTGCGGGGCCTTGGCAGAAATACTTAAAATGTCGCTGTCTACGGGTGAAGTGCCGGAGGATTGGAGAGTGGCTCATGTTGTTCCGTTGTTTAAAAAAGGATCGAAAAGTAATCCAGGAAATTATAGGCCAGTGAGTTTAACGGCAGTAGTAGGTAAGTTATTGGAGGGAGTACTAAGAGACAGAATCTACAAGCATTTGGATAGACAGGGGCTTATTAGGGAGAGTCAGCATGGCTTTGTGCGTGGTAGGTCATGTTTGACCAATCTGTTGGAGTTTTTCGAGGAGGTTACCAGGAAAGTGGATGAAGGGAAGGCAGTGGATATTGTCTACATGGACTCCAGTAAGGCCTTTAACAAGGTCCCGCATGGGAGGTTAGTTAGGAAAATTCAGTCGCTAGGTATACATGGAGAGGTGGTAAATTGGATTAGACATTGGCTCGATGGAAAAAGCCAAAGAGTGGTGGTAGAGAATTGCTTCTCTGAGTGGAGGCCTGTGACTAGTGGTGTGCCACAGGGATCAGTGCTGGGTCCATTGTTATTTGTCATCTATATCAATGATTTGGATGATAATGTGGTAAATTGGATCAGCAAGTTTGCTGATGATACAAAGATTGGAGGTGTAGTAGACAGTGAGGAAGATTTTCAGAGCCTGCAGAGGGACTTGGACCAGCTGGAAAAATGGGCTGAAAAATGGCAGATGGAGTTTAATACTGACAAGTGTGAGGTATTGCATGTTGGAAGGACAAACCAACGTAGAACATACAGGGTTAATGGTAAGGCACTGAGGAGTGCAGTGGAACAGAGGGATCTGGGAATACAGATACAAAATTCCCTAAAAGTGTCATCACAGGCGGATAGGGTCGTAAAGAGAGCTTTTGGTACATTGGCCTTTATTAATCAAAGTATTGAGTATAAGAGCTGGAATGTTATGATGAGGTTGTATAAGGCATTGGTGAGGCCGAATCTGGAGTATTGTGTTCAGTTTTGGTCACCAAATTACAGGAAGGATATAAATAAGGTTGAAAGAGTGCAGAGAAGGTTTACAAGGATGTTGCTGGGACTTGAGAAACTCAGTTACAGAGAAAGGTTGAATAGGTTAGGACTTTATTCCCTGGAGCGTAGAAGATTGAGGGGAGACTTGATAGAGGTATATAAAATTATGATGGGTATAGATAGAGTGAATGCAAGCAGGCTTTTTCCACTGAGGCAAGGGGAGAAAAAAACCAGAGGACGTGGGTTAAGGGTGAGGGGGGAAAAGTTTAAAGGGAACATTAGGGGGGGGCTTCTTCACACAGAGAGTGGTGGGGGTATGGAATGAGCTGCCAGACGAGGTGGTAAATGTGGGTTCTTTTTTAACATTTAAGAATAAATTGGACAGATACATGGATGGGAGGTGTATGGAGGGATATGGTCCGTGTGCAGGTCAGTGGGACTAGGCAGAAAATGGTTCGGCACAGCCAAGAAGGGCCAAAGGGCCTGTTTCTGTGCTGTAGTTTCTATGGTTCTATAGTGCTGAGGAAGCATTGTGATTGCAGCAGGACTTAGCCAAATTGGAAGAATGGGCAAAAAAGTGGCAGATGGAATACAGTGTGGGGAAATGTATGATAGTGCATTTTGTAAATAGAACAATAGTGTGAACTGTTATCTAAATGGGGAGAAGGTTCAACTATCAAAGGTGCAGAGGGACTTAGGAGTCCTTGTGCAAGATTCCCAGAAGGCCGAGTCTGTGGTAAAGAAGGCAAACGCAATGTTGGCATTTATTTCAAGGGGAATAGAATATAAAAACAAGGAGATAGTGCTGAGGCTTTTTAAGACACTGGTCAGGTCACAACTGTAGTATTGTCAACAGCTTTGGGCCCAATATCTCAGAAAGGATGTGTTGTCATTGGAGAGAGTCCAGAGGAGGTTCACAAGGATGATTCCAGGAATAAAGGGATTATTTATTAATAAAAGGATTCCAGGAATAAATTCCAATAATAAACATATGAGGAGCATTTCGCAGCTTTGGGCTTGTACTCACTGGAATTTAAAAGAATATGGATGGATTTCATTGAAACTTACTGAAAGTTGAATGGTTTAGATAAGGTGGATGTGGAGAGGATGTTTCCTATGATGGGGTTATCCAGAACTGGAGGGCACAGCCTCAAAATTGAGGGGTGGCCTTTTAGAACAGAGGTAAGGAAGATTTTTTATTAAGCCAGAGAGTAGTGAATCCTTGGTATGTTCTGCCAATGACTGCGGTGGAGGCCAAGTCCGTGGGTATATTTAAGACGGAAGTTGATCATTTCCTGATCAGTCAAGGCATCAAAGGATATGGCGAGAAGGCAGGTGTACGGGGTTGAGTGGAATCCGGGATCAGCCATGATAGGATGGTGGAGCTTACTCGATGGGCCGAATGGCCTAATTTTGTTCCTATCCCTTATGCTCTAAATCCTAACCTTTTCCCCTTTCCCGATAACTTAGGTCCTCTAGTCCTCAGTGTAACATTAAAAGGATAAATTATACAGATGTTATGCTCTGTTAAATCCCTATCCAGGTATTGAAATATACCTGAATTAGCAGAAAATTAATGCTAATGCCCAGACACAATATATGCCCAATTGTCTGTGTTCAGTGTTCATAGATATACTGAGCAACTCAGCATGAAACCAGTCTATTATCTAAAACAGGCTGCTAGCTCAATCTTTCACCATTGCTCCATGCAAAGAAACATAAAAACATAAATGTAAAATAGTTTCATTATGAAAAAAACCACAAAATTATATGATTATTTCTGATAAATATACTAGGGAAAGACATAAGCAATGCTCAGGTTGCCTGACAAATATAACATTTATCGAGACGTCCTCTCCAAAATGGCCCAAGACTTTAATTGTACCCATAGTCATGAATGTTTACTGAATCGGGTCATTTAGGTGTAGACTCAGACTTGTCAAATTTAATATTCTTGTATAGACTTCACTCTGCTGATCTTGTGAATCTTCTGCAGCCAGAAAACATTCAGATTTCTGAATGGGCAATGAACCAATCCATGAACACTACCTCACTATTTTTGCTCTCTTTTTGCCGCAAGATGACATATTTCATGTCACTCTATAGCCACTTTATTAGGTACCTCCCGTATGTTCGTGGTCTTCTGCTGCTGTAGCCCAACCACTTCAAGATTCGACTTGTTATGTGTTCTGAGATGCTCTTCTGCACACCACTATTGTAATTTAAGTTACTGTCTCCGTCCTGTCAGCTTGAACCAGTCTAACCATTCTCCTCTGACCTCTCTCAAATATGAGGCATTTTCCCCCTGTAGGACTTCCACTCACTGGATGTTTTTTTGTTCCTCGCATCATTCTCTGTAAACTCTAGAGATTGTTGTGCATGAGAATCACAGATCAACAATTCTTGAGATACTCAAACCACCCTGTCTGGCACCAACAATTATTCCATGATCCCAGTCACTTAGATCGTATTTCTCCCTATTCTGATGTTTGGTCTGAACAAAAATGAAACCCTTGACCATATCTGCATGCTTTTATGCTGCCACATGATTGGGTGATTAGATATTTGCGTCAACAAGCAGCAGGTGTACAGGTGTAGCTAATAAAGTGGCCACTGAGAGTCTGTCAGTGATACTAAGTCTGATTCAGATCCTGAATTTTAAATTTCAATAATCTCCAACTTTTTTAGACTGCGATCACCCCTCAGTGGTGTTTCGGCTGCAAAACCAGTTCGCTCAGTAAATCCTTCTCTCTCTCCCCTACTTGACCAGGCTCCAAGTTCCTTCTTCTAGTTATAACTTCTTTAGCTTAGCATCTGTTTGCCTTAGGCTTTTCTGAAGAACTTTAGGGCATTTTAATGAGTCAAAGACATTATGTACATGTAGGCTCTGTTGAAATTCATTTTAACAATCAAGTTCTTTTAGAACAGTGAGACTAGATTTCAAGTTCACACTCAAGTTATAAATTTGGAAGCAGAGTCATAGATAAAACTTCCTCTATTCTGTTCCTTAAAAAATCGTGTGAGAGTTGTATTTCCTGCACAAATCATCTACTTGACCTTTGGGGAAGAGTAGTACATTATCCCACACCCTAAGACCAGATCCTTGAAAGCAAAAAAATCCCTTAAATTCTATATGCAAGGGCTGAAATCAAATCTAGGTTCTAAACACTGTTCACTCTGAGCTGTGTGTGCGCACTGCTGCACAGTAACTGAAATGCCCCCATGCACATAACCCTTGTAGCTGCACAGCTAGAACTGGATGCCGCTAGAAAAAGTTTACAAAACGTGAAACATTTTCTTTTTTTTGTACTGTATTTCACTGTACGCCTCAATGAATAAATAAAATTCAATTTTCATTCTAAATATTCATAGTATGCATATTAAGAAATGTTTGAAGTGCTGCGCAGCTTTCAGGCCGTGTAAAAAGTTCCTTCTCGGAATAATGGTTGGTCCACACAGCTGTAAAAAAGAATTAATGAGAATGTTGGTCCTAGAAGTACGACCATGGAACAAAAGAGCAAAATTACACTATTTGGCCCATCACATCGGCTCCACCATTTGATCATGGCTGATTTATTTTCCCTCTCAACCCCTTTCTCTGGCCTTCTCCCTGTAACCTTTGATGCCCTTAATAATCAAGAATCTATCAACCTAATAATTTGACCTCCACAGCTGTCTGAGACAACATTCCATGGATTCACCACCCTTTGGCTGAAGAAATTCCTCTACATCGCTGTTCTAAAAGGGTCATCCTTCTTTTCTAAGCTTTGTGATAGGGGATACTAAGTAATAGTATTGACCAAAGCATGCGCCTCTCAGTAAAGTTTATTTTTAAATTAAACTGCAATATAAAAAAATAATACAGTACAGGAGAAGTTTGTTCAAATGCACACCATCTTATGTGGATTTCAGCAGGTCACTTGAATTAAAAAATGCCAGACTAGTTCCTGGGAATTGGATATAGCAACAGTTACAAAAATGGATGTCTTCAAGGAGCTGAGGAAGATTTTTCTAAATTTAATTTCTATTCGTTTAGGAATTTATTATTAATGGCAAACCGTGTACGTTTTCCTTAAAGAGGTATTTTCACATTAATATCAATCAACACTATTCATGATACAGCTCTCCCTAAATTATCCAGTTAAGATGTACACTTAGTGACAAACGTGAATACAAGATGGGATTCTGTCCAATTATACGGAGCACTCAACATGCAACACCTGCTTAAAGATTAATTTTTGTTGTAGAAAAGGACACAAATAATCTTGGCATAACATGCAGAAAGAATCTATTAACGTTTAGTGAGCACCGTTGAAGATGCTCTAAACAGTGAACTGGGCGCAGCAGAACAGTCAGTACAACCCTTTGGTAATGCACCCGGCAGCCTCTGGAATGCACGACCGACCTAAATATACAGATAATTTCCTGTTCAACATTAAGAAGCAAAGAAAGAGGGTTTGTAATTCATAGAATTCTTCCAATAGATTTTAGAGATGACTCAAAAAAACATTTTGTCTGCCTACTCTGATGGTTATTTAAAACATGTTAGGAAAAAGCGACAGGTGCTTTGGTTAGTCCAAAGTGTAGCTCTGCACACACAGCAATGTTCGAAATCTGTCACCAGAGCAGCAGTCTGAGATCTACGGCAATGCTTGCTGATGCCTTGTTGCACATGTCCCATGAGATGATCTGCTCAATTGATCTGAGCAAAATGAAAGATAGATTCACGTTTATAGTCACTCCGGTTATCCCGGCTTCCCGGCTGCCTTCAAGGCTTGCTCCAGCTTTTGACGAAATGTGATGTACTTTTGCCGAGCTTGATGGATACGCTCCTTTTCTTCTTTCTCCAATATAATGAGGAAATTTTGCAATTCGGGCACACTGAAAGCATCCCACTGCAAAAATGAAAAAAAAAAGAATATTCTAAAGGTTAACAGATAATTGCATTGAACATACTTTCCTCCAGTCGCATTAAAATTATACCCCCTTGAATTAGCCTCTTCTGCCCTGGGAGAAAGTCTTTGACTGTCTGCTCTATCTATGCCTCTTATCATCTTGTACACCTCTATCAAGTCAGCTCTCATCCTCCTTTGCTCCAAAGAGAAAAACCCTAGCTTGTTCAACAGATCCTCAAAAGATATTCTAATTCTAATAAAACATTTTAATTCTAAAGTATGAATTGATTATATAACTATAATTGGGATGACCCTGCATTACAATATGCAGAAATGAATGAGCTATTTGTTCACTCTCCAGTGAATGGGCATAGTATTTAATGGGGGCTAATTCAATCCTGCCTCTTTTACAATCTTGGCCAAAGTTAGACTGATAAAGTAATAAATATGCAGGGACCCATTATATTGTAGCACTGAAGACAGAACAGATCAGATTTATTAATTGCATGGACTGAAGTTCAGAATCAGTTGTAGCAATCTTAAATTTAGCAAAAGGATTACTTAAAATATACCTCCCCTGTTTTGCTAAAAAAAAGTACTGCTACCATGCTAACCCTTCAAATATGAACTAAAGAAGAATCTCACAGAACAGGTTCTATTCGTGCCTACTACTATCAGAGTAAGAATACTTGCTTACAGGTTAGTAATCAGGAAAGAAAATGTTCTTTGATTTAAATTGCACCACACTACACTATTACAATCTAGACCATAAAGTTTGAAATTCAATTTTTGCTAACATAACTCCCTCATGTATTTAACAACTTTGCATTTTACAATACCAAGATAAACATGACTGGCTGAACGGAAATCAACTTCTGGCATTTTTTCTGGGCCTTCCTAAAGCTTCCCAACTTTATGTTTATAATATTTTTTTTTTAAATGCTTAACTTGTTCAGGGTGTAAGCCAGCAAATTTGCAATACGGACTCACTTTCAAACACTCTACAACTCATGTTCTCAATATTAATTACTTATTTATTATTATTATGATTTGTTTTTCTTTTTATATTTGTGCTGCTTGTTGTCTATTGCACTTTGGTTGTCTGTCATTCTTTGTGTGCAGTTTTTCCAAAGTTCAAAGTAAATTTATTACCAAAGTATATATATGTCATGATACACTACCCTGAGATTCATTTTCCTGTGGGCATACTCAGCAAATCTACAGAATAGCAACTATAGCATCAGCAATGAGTGCAGAAAACAACACTGTGCAAATGTAAATATAAATAAATAGCAATAAATAACAAGAACAGAAGATAACAAGATAAAGAATCCTTAAAGTGAGATCATTAGTTCATTGAATCTACTGTTTTACTTTCTATTCACTATGAATGCCCACAAGAAAATGAACCTCAGGGTTGTTTATCATGACATATATGTATTTTGATAATAAATTTACTTTGAACTTTGTACTTGAACTTTGATATAAAATAGGATTTTTACAAACTTTTTCAACACATGACCAGTGGAATTTAGAAAGACAAGTGTTTTTTTTCCCCCCCTCACTCACATGTATTGAATCATCACCAACTGCTGGCACACTGAGGAACTTCAAAACTTAGAGACCACATTGTGGATATGGTGAATATGGAAGATTTTGAGAGTGTCGGACTTGCTTTCACTAGAAGTACTAGATGTGAATAATAGTTGTATTTAAAAAGACCATCGGAAGAAAAAAAAATGAAGGGCATGTCAAAGGGAGTTTAAATCAGATGGCTAACAGAGGCTGCTGTCCTTGGATGCTCATATGGAACATAAACACTGGCATGGATCTGTGAAATAAGTCATCTACAGCTGTGAAAATTTGTTACTATGCTTGAACTGGAGTGAAAGCACGAGCAAGACGGTTAACTATAGAAGCATGAGAGGAAGTGAAAAAAACAAACAAGGGCTGAAGAATTGAGAACGTACTGTCAACTGACATAAACGGGAACTCAGAAGTAGGCACAGAGATAGTAAGGGAGAGCGAGAGAAAGATTGAGGCCATGTGCAGTCAAAACGAAGACCTATTGATGTAGACAGAGGCTAGGTACTAAATGAGTTTATCATTGGGATGACTTTATCATTGTTATAACAATGTGGTCTGTAAATAATGGCTTCTGGATCAACTGTGACTGACTTAGTGGCTGTGAGCTCACTTTTGTGAAGTTCAATTCTGAATGTCATTTGCTTGCTTTTATTGTTTGTTCTCCAAGAGAACCACAACCTTGTTGTAGGGTTTGTAGGCTTGCGTGCCTCAATGACCCAGAGAGCTATGCTGGCTGGAGTCAGGGCCTTATGCTTTGGCTCTTGGTAAGGCACCAATGCCAAACAGGTCAAAGGGAAGAGGCCAGACTAAGAGTGATCCACCAGTCCTCCAGATCTGGGGATTCAGCTCAGGGCTAACAATGCTGATTGGTCAAAAAAAAATTGTTACAGAAAAGGCAATGAAGAATCCTTCTATACAGAAAGAGATGGAGCACCTTCATTACTGCCCTAAACACCAGTGATGTTACAGGCAATAAGTAGCTAAGTTTATTGTTTGCACAATCTGTTTTTTTCTGCACATTCGGTATTTTTTAATGTTTTCTATTGGGTTTCTTTGTTTTGTGGCTGGCTGTAAGGAGACAAATTTCAAGATTGTATATATTATACATGCTTGGATAATAAATGCACTTTGAACTTTGAACTATAATGTGTAGTGGGGGTATACCAGTGTCTGTTGTTAGGTTAGTCACCAAGTGTACTGGAACGTTTCTTGGGTTGCTGAGGGATGGAAGAAAATGGCCACGATACTGGGCATAACTTTCACTCCTCCTTGGATTTGGGGATGGTGCGACACAAACACAGAATTTGACAAGTTCTACGGTTGTTCAATATACTGTATATATAAAGCTGGCAATTACAGAACTCCAACAACTACAGATCAGTCTGCTTAACATAGCAGTAGGATACGTTAAGAATGTGTAAAAACAGCCATAGATGAGTATGAAAGACAACATGAGTTAGTAAAAAGAAAATAGAGATATTGGAGAAGTCACAAGAGGGTTACTGAAGGACATGCAGTTGGTGAGGTGAATTGGTAAAAGTTGTACATAATAGGACTATCAACAAGATTAAATTAAATTATCTTTATTATCACATGTACACCTAAACATCAAAACATATCGTGAAATGCATTTTTTGCAACTATGACCAATACAGTCTGAAGAAGTGCTGGAGGCAGTCTACAGGGGTCACCATACTTTGGGCACCAACACAGCATGCCCTCAACTTAACACACCCTAACCTGTACATCTTTGGAATGTGGGAGGAAACTGGAGCACCCAGAGGAAACCCACGCGGCCATGGCGAGAATGTACAAATTCCTTACAGACAGCGGTGGGAATTGAACCTAGGACAGTGATAGTATGAACAAAAAAAACTGGCCTCAGGACAGAACGCAAAGGTTGTGGCTATTACATAGACTGGAGGAAATGTTATTCCCAGGGAAACACTGCCATTCCAGATTTTACGAGATCTATTGGATTATACAGAGGACTACCTCAAAATGGACACCATGGCGGCATGGCTGTAAGCTATTACAATTCAGGGCTTCAGAGATCAGTGTTCAATTCCCATGGCATCTGTAAAGAGCTTGTATGTCTTCCCCATGACCACGTGGGTTTCCTCTGGGTGCTCCAGTTTCCTCCCATATTCAAAACACGTAGGTTAATTGGTCATTGTAATTTGTCCTGTGATTAGGCCAGGGTTAAATAGGTGGGTTCCTGGGTGGCACGGCTCATTGAACTGGAAGAGCCTGTTCCACGTTGTAAAAAAAAAGTTTCCAGGTGACAACTTTTCACGTGAAGTGAACAGTTAGTACAGACTTTAAGAGAACAATGACAGGCTGGGGAGATAAATGTCAACTGATACTGAATGCATACAGTTGTGGAAATAGTGACATCTTGGTCAAAGGAAAGGGATGAGGATACAAATTGAAAAGTATGTAGGATCATATAGACTGGGATGCAGGGGTGCAATTAATGTTTCCAGATGGCAGGATAGTTTGAAAGAGTAGTTGTAAAATCACCAAAATCTCTGACCTCATAAATGTTGACCGTAAGGGCACAAAAGGAAAGGAATCTTTCAAGTTTATGTTTATGCCTTGGGCAGACTCACATGCAGCAGAAATGCTATAAAAATGTTATAAAACCCCTCTACACCTCCCACCAACACTACTCTATCATTTCCTATCAGAGTCACCTCATGTGCAATCACTCCTGTGCCTGCTGTTACTTTACGGAATACATTATATAATATAAATATATATATATATATATATATATATACACACACACGTTTTTAATACTTACTGCATTTTTGTATTATTGTGTTCTTTACCTTATTGTCCTTTTTAGTGCTGCATTGGCTGTGGATGAACAATTATTTCTTTCTCCTTTATACTTGTGTACTGGAAATAACATTAAACAATCTTGAAAATCTAGGTCAGCTACATCTGGAATGCTGTAAGGGTGCAGCAGCCAGTTCAGATCATCATGCTCCATGAAGGAGACACGGGTCTTGTAGAGGCTGATCTTTGCAATATAGGAAATGAGTTATAGGGAAACATTGGGGAAACTGGGGTGGCTCTGCTTACAGCAGAGAAGTGAGGGAGATAGGGAGGTCTGCAAAATAATGAGATAGACAGAAGGAAATGGTCTGAATTTAGGACAGACATGGTACTTGGATTACTAGGCTAAAAGCCAGAGTTCTTGTCCCCTGATCCACAGATGAGTTTGAATCTTACAAAGGCAGCTGCAGTATTTACATTTAAGTAACTAAATTTAAAAAAAAACTGGAATAAAATAGCCTCTTTGACAGCTACCATTAAAGTACAGGTTTGTTATAATAACATACCAGGTTCACCAAGGTCCTCCAGGGAAAGAAATCCACCACCCTTATCTGATCCAACTCCTAGTGACTCCTGACCCACCAATGTAACAGACTTTCAACTGTTTGTATATTTTCCCCATGACCCTGTGGGTTTCCTCCGGGTGCTCCGGTTTCCTCCCACAGTGCAAAGATGTACCAGTTAGTAGGTTAATTGGTCATTGTAAATTGTCCCGTGATTAGGCGAGGGTGAAACTGGGGGATTGCTAAGCCAGAAGGGCCCACTCTGCACTGTGTCTAAATAAATAAATCAATATACAAATAGATTGGATGAGTAATTGAAATTTAAAAATACACTGGTTTATGGGACTCAAAGTTTCTTTGCTTTTTCTATACCATGATTTAAAAATATTAATTCTGTTAGAAGTTAACAAGGTCTCACAAAGGAAGGTTGAGCATGTACTGGTTCCTCATAACTTAGATTTTGAGCAGCAGTTTTGGTCAGTGTTTGTGTGATTTTTCCAGTTAAATTCCGCCTAGCTTCAACAACCAATTTCAAAGCTTATTCACTGATATTTTCTTGCACAGGACACTCTGACTGCACTCAGATTTCTTCTGAAGACATTCAACCTACAATGTTGGCATTTTCCCAATAAGCACAAAGCAATAAATTATGGTTCTTCATGTGTTTTGCAATTAAAATTAAATATGAATTGCTTCTGTCATACAAATGAGAAACTGCCAAGGATGACAGCAGTTCATGACAGTAACTCGTTGCTAATTTTAAGGCTATTATGATGAACTCTGTCCTTGTCTGCAACACACACACTGCAAAGAAAGAATTTTAAAAAAACGCAACCTGAGTGATTATTTCACAAATAAGAGAAAGCAATCTCAAAAGCATACCTCAACTTCCTCGGTTTCATTCTCTTTCAATGCAAAAGTTGAGGCTTCAGTGTCTGGGCCAGCCAAAAGACGGATTAAAAGGGGTTGTTCAGTTCCTTTGAGTTTCTGCAAATGCACTAGAAAGGTTCAAAAATGTGTTGGTTATTTGGTGCTTTGACTGATAGAGAAACAAAAAGCAAAGCAGTCTACAGCAACACACTCAAAATGCTGGAGGAACTCAGCAGGTCAGGCGGCTTCTATTAGGGAAATAAACAGTAGATGTTTCAGGCTGAGATCCTTCATCAGGACCGGAAAAGAAGTGGGGAGAAGCCGGAATAAGGAGGGGAAGGAGTAGGAACTGACAGGTGATAGGTGAAGCCAGGTGAGGGTGAGGTGGGTGAGTGGGGGGGGGTTCAATAAACCTCTTTGCAGTAACTACAAATGCATTAACACCATTTCTTATCTAAGGAAACCAATAATTTAAATATAATTCTATCCGCAGCTTCATATCTGAAGCATAATTTCTCCACTCTATACTTGGCTCTCCTAGCAATAAATTATAACTTTCTGTTGGCTTTCCTCATCTTGTATGCTAGCCTCTTCCAAATCGTGCCCTTGGACATGCAAGTCCCTCAGCATCTCACAGCTCTGCAGTATCTCACCATTCAGACAGTGTGCTATCAGACAAAATAGGAGTAGAAATAGACAGTGTCCTATCAGACAAAATAGGAGTTGAAATAGACAGTGACCTATCAGACAAAATAGGAGTAGAAATAGACAGTGTCCTATCAGACAAAATAGGAGTAGAAATAGACAGTGTCCTATCAAACAAAATAGGAGTTGAAGTAGTGCCACTGAATCTCAAGAGTTGGTGGTTAGATTTTTCCTTGTGGGCGAATTGTTACTACTTAGCACTTGTGAGACAAAAATAGTGCTACCACTAATCACTCCATTCTCAAGTGAGGGCCACCATCTAATATGGTCATGTCTTCTCCGACCATAGCCTCAACTCCACTTTCCCCTTAACCCTTGATTCTCCCGCAGCCAAAACTCAGTCACTGCAGATCTCCGGAGTACGCAGTTCAAAGATTCAGAGCCCCCGGGACTCAGCCACTGGGTAGAAAGTGCTAATCGTTCATAATGAGAGATAAACTTCCTCCTCTTCTCTGCCTTAAATAGGGTATTCCCTTTTTCTGAAACTATTCCTTGATTTTAAGATTCCCCACCCACTATAAAATATCTCTTCACCATCTACTATCAGCTCTTGTCTCTCTCTCTGTTGGATACAGGCATACATGCTCAAAGGTTCTTCACCAACAACTGATGTGAAATATCAAGGGGTTGAGTTTCATTTCCGGAGCTTATCAAGAAATCGTGCTACAGTGTTCTTGAGAGAGTATTCATCAGGTTAGGTTTCAAGTTTCCACAAACAAACGGACCAACAATGAACCTCCAGCTACAGGAACCATTATTACCCTTCAACCATCGGGCTCCTGAACCACTGTGGATAACTTCACTCACCTCAACACTGAACTGATTCCATAACCTACAGACTCACTCTCACGGACTCTGCAACTCGTGTTCTCAATATTATTTATTATTTGTTCTTTGTTGTATTTGCACAGTTGGTTTTCTTTTGCATGTTAGACGTTTGCCAGTTTTTGTGTGTGGTTTCTCATTGATTCTATTGTGCCTCTTTGTATCTACTGTGAATGCCTGCAGGAAAGTGAATCTCAGGGTAATATATGGTGATGTATACATTTTTAGTAAGAAATGTACTTTGAATCTTTGAACAACTGAGAATAGAAAGTAGCAATTTAACTTGATTCATTGGTTATAAAAAAAAACCCTTACAGACAGAAATTTGAATTTGAAGGTGTTGAGTCTCTGACTCATTGGGGAACTATGGGGACTCAGAAAGTGAGTCACTCGCTGCAAGATACTCAGTCATTTCCCTTTTCCCAGGACTGGTCTGGTTAAGTTTCAAGCTAGTGATGACGCCAACATGTTGGTGATGAGGAACTTAACACAGGCAGTGCCACTGAATCTCAAGAGTTGGTGGTTAGATTTAACTTGTGGGCGAATTATTACTACTTAGCACTTGTGGGACAAAAATGGTGCTACCACTAATCACTCCACTCTCAAAAGCTGCCAGTCTTGCTGCATGACAGCATTGACCCGCTTTGTTTTTCAGATATTGCAAACAGAATTGAGCACTACACAATCGTCAGCCCTACTCTAGCCTTAAAGTGGAATTCTGGGCTTCTTTTCCATTTTTGGACCAATGGCGTAAAGAAGTCCAGAGCTCTGCGTTCTCGTAGAACCCAAACTAAGCATGGATGAGAAAATTATTTCTAAGCAAGCTCCACTTGATAACACACACTGTCAACTTTATTGATAATTGACGGCAAACAAATAAGGTTTATCCTGCTTGTTACTGACAGAGACTGCTGGCCAATATTTAGATTAGCTTTATCAGTCTCATTCAAGACTCAAGATTGTTTGATGTCACTTCCTGTACCCAAGTGCAAGGAGAAAAAAATAATTAGTACAACAAAAGATAAAGAACACAATAAGAATAATAAAAAACACAATAAATATAAATTCAGTGCATTTTTTAAGGCATCCGTTCTTCACTCTCCAGGGCGCAGGCCTGGGCAAGGTTGTAGGGAAGACCGGCAGTTGCCCATGCTGCAAGTCTCCCCTCTCCACGAGACCAATGTTGTCCAAGGGAAGGGCAAGGGCCGATACAGCTTGGCACCAGTGTCGTCGCAGAGCAATATGTGGTCAAGTGCCTTGCTCAAGGACACAACACGCTGCCTCGCCTGGGGCTTGAACTCACGACCTTCAGATCGCTAGTCCAATGCCTTAACCACTTGGCCACGTGCCCAATTCAGTACATAAGATAACTTATATACATAATGTACATAAAGTGACGCTAAGTTGTACATAAGGTGATTGATGGGAAATAATAAGGGCAGCCTGCAGATAACAAACATTGAGCTGAACTGAATATGCCTGGACTCTTTGATTTTGTGTTTTATACTCTGTGTTTCTCGCTTCTTTTTGTTGTTGTTTTCACATGGGGTGGGGGTGATGTTTTTCTTTGAATGGGCTCCATGGTTTTCTTTGTTCCATGGCTATCTTTGAGGGTCGTATACTGCATACATACTTTTCGAAAATAAATGTACTTTGAATCTTTGAATGATGTAGTGGTGTATAGTAGTTAGTGGGTATTGGTGTTGATAAGCTTTACTGCTTGGGGAAGGAAACTGTTTTTGAGTGTGGTGGTCCTGGCATCGATGCTACATAGCCTCCTCCCTGATGGGAGTGGGACAAACAGTCCACTAATAGGGTGTGTGGGATCTTTCATGATGTTACTAGCCCTTTGCCGGCATGTTTCTGTATACATGTCCTTGATGATGGGTAGGCTGCTGCCAGTGATGTGTTGGGTAGTTTTGACCTCCCATTGTAGAGCCTTCCAGTTCTGCTGCAGTGCAATTCCCATACCAAGAAATGATGCAGCTTGTTAGGATGCTCTCTACTGCGCCTCTGTAGAATGACATAAGTATGGATGTGCAAAGTCCAGCTCTCTTCAGAAAGAAGAGGTAGCCAGGTACATTGAAATATACGGTGAAACATACACAAAAATTTCCAGCATCTGCAGAATCTCTTGTGTTTATGAAAAATACAGTGAAATGCATTATTTCAATGGCAACACAGTCCAAGGATGTGCAAGGAGCAGCCCATATGTGTCACCATTATTCCAACACTAACACAGCATTCCACAATTTACTAACTCTAACCTGTACATCTTTGGAATGTGGGAAGAAACCAGAGAACCTGGAGGAAACCTATGCGGTCACAAGAGTGTACAAATTCTTTACAGACAGCAGCAGGAATAGAATCATGATCGCTGGCGTTATGTTGGGTTATGCTAACCACTCCTCTACAGTGCCAACTGTTTGAATCTTAAAAAGAATCTTAAGAAAGAAATTAGAAAAGCTAAAAGATATGAGGTTGCTTTGGCAAGTAAGGTGAAAATAAATCCAAAGGGTTTCTACCGTTATGTTAATAGCAAAAGGATAGTGAGGGATAAAATTGGTCCCTTAGAGAATCAGAGTGGACGGCTATGTGCGGAGCCAAAAGAGATGGGGGAGATTTTGAACCATTTCTTTTCTTCGGTGTTCACTAAGGAGAAGGATATTGAATTGTGTAAGGTAATGGAAACAAGTAGGGTAGTTATGGAAACTATGGTGATTAAAAAGAAGTAGTACTGGCGCTTTTAAGGAATATAAAAGTGAATAAGTCTCCGGGTCCTGACAGGATATTCCCTAGGACCTTGAGGGAAGTTAGTGTGGAAATAGCAGGGGCTCTGACAGAAATATTTCAAATGTCATTAGAAACGAGGATGGTGCCGGAGGATTGGCATATTGCTCATGTTGTTCCATTGTTTAAAAAGGGTTCTAAGAGTAAACCTAGCAATTATAGGCCTGTGAGTTTGATGTCAGTGGTGGGTAAATTGATGGTAAGTATTCTTAGAGATGGTATATATAATTATCTGGATAGACAGGGTCTGATTAGGAACAGTCAACATGGATTTGTGCGTGGAAGGTCATGTTTGACAAATCTTACTGAATTTTTTGAAGAGGTTACTAGGAAAGTTGACGAGGGTAAAGCAGTGGATGTTGTCTATATGGACTTTAGTAAGGCCTTTGACAAGGCTCCACACGGAAGGTTAGTTAGGAAGGTTCAATCATTAGGTATTAATATTGAAGTAGTAAAATGGATTCAGCAGTGGCTGGATGGGAGACACCAGAGAGTAGTGGTGCATAACCTTGTCAGATTGGAGGCCGGTGGCTAGTGGTGTGCCTCAGGGATCTGTACTGGGTCCAATGTTGTTTGTCATATATAATAATGATCTGGATGATGGGGTGGTAAATTGGATTAGTAGGTATGCAGATGATACTAAGATAGGTGGAGTTGTGGATAATGAAGTAGGTTTTCAAAGCTTGCAGAGAGAGTTAGGCCAGTTAGAAGAGTGGGCTGAAAGATGGCAGATGGAGTGTAATGCTGATAAATGTGAGGTGCTATATTTTGGTAGGACTAATCAAAATAGGACATACATGGTAAATGGTAGGACATTGAAGAATGCAGTAGAACAGAGGGATCTAGGAATAATGGTGCATAGTTCCCTGAAGGTGGAATCTCATGTGGACAGGGTGGTGAAAAAAGCTTTTGGTATGCTGGCCTTTATAAATCAGAGCATTGAGTATAGGAGTTGGGATGTAGTGTCAAAATTGTACAAGGCATTGGTAAGGCCAAATTTGGAGTATTGCGTTCAGTTCTGGTCACCAAATTATAGGAAAGATGTGAACAAAATTGAGAGAGTACAGAGAAGATTTACTAGAATGTTACCTGGGTTTCATCTCCTAAGTTACAGAGAAAGGTTGAACAAGTTGGGTCTTTATTCTTTGGAGCGTAGAAGGTTGAGGGGGAACTTGATAGAGGTATTTAAAATTATGAGGGGGGATAGACAGAGTTAACGTGGATAGGCTTTTTCCATTGAGAGTGAGGGAGATTCAAACAAGAGGACATGAGTTGAGAGTTAAAGGGCAAAAGTTTAGGGGTAACATGAGGGGGAACTTCTTTACTCAGAGAGTGGTAGCTGTGCGGAACGAGCTTCCAGCAGAAGTGGTTGCGGCAGGTTCGATGTTGTCATTTAAAGTTAAAAATTGGATAGGTATATGGACAGGAAAGGGATGGAGGGTTATGGGCTGAGTGCAGGTTGGTGGGACTAGGTGAGAGTGAGTTCGGAACAGACTAGAAGGGCCGAGATGGCCTGTTTCCGTGCTGTAATTGTTATATGATTATATGTTTGGACCAAAAGTGTAAGACAGTCCAGAGCTGAGGTGTTTCCATAAAATGCAAACTGAGCACAGATGGGAAGGTTATTTGTGAGTAAATTCTACTTGATAACACACACTGTCAATTTTACTGATAATTGCCATCAGAGAAATGGGTTTAATCCCACTTTTTACCAACAGGGACAAATGGGCAATTTTCCACATTGAACAGGTAAATGCCTCTGTTGGCTGTACTGTCACAGCTAATTCTAAATATCAACCTTCAGCTCCATAGCCAGGATACTGTCCGGCCGTATAACCTTTGCTGCTTCCAAAGCCCTAAGTCACTTCTTAAGATCACATAATGTGAATTGACTTGGCTGAAGTCAGGCTTCTGCGATGTCGAGAACCTCAGGAAGAAACACGGTAGCACAGTGGTTAGTACGACGCTATTACATCTCAGGGCATCGGCGTCTGGCAGCACCTGTAAGGAGCTTGTACATCTTTCCCGTGACCATGCGGGTTTCCTCCGGGTGCTCTGGTTTCCTTCCGTAGTCCAAAGGTGTACTGGTTAGTCGGTTAACTGGTCATTGTAAATGGCCCTGTGATTAGTCTTGGGTTAAATAGGTAGATTGCTGGGTGTCACAGCTCTTCAAGCCAAAAGGGCCTGTTCTGCATTGTACCTCTAAATAAATAAATAATCAGACATGTAACATCTCATAGATAGAGCAGTACAGAACAGAAAAAGGCTATTCAGCCCACAGTGTTGTGCTGAACCAGCTAAAAAGCAAATCAAAAACACCCAAACACTAATCCTTCCTACCTACATATCCCTCCTCCATCCTCACATCCTTGTGCCTACCCAAACACCTCTTAAAAGCCTCTAATGTATTTACCTCTACCACCATACCAGGCAGCGCGTTCCAGTCATTCATCACTCTGAGTAAAAATCTTACCCCTTGAACCTACACCCCCGCCTTCAATGCATGCCCTCTCGAATTAGACATTTCAACCCTGGGAAACAGATAATCCCTGTCTACTCTATCTATGCCTCTCAGAATCTTATAAAACTCAAGATTATGTCAGCAAATCTGAACTTCAGAAATAATTCCAAATGTACTCTACCTTATTCTACCAAATGTATTCCCCCAAATTTATGAAGGGATTAGACACACTAGAGGCAGGACATGTTCCCGATGTTGGGGGGAGTCCAGAACCAGAGGCCACAGTTTAAGAATAAGGGGTAGACAATTTAAAATGGAGTTGAGGAAAAACTTTTTCACACACAGGGTTGTGGATCTGTGGAATGCTCTGCCTAAGAAGACAATGGAGGACAATTCTCTGGATTCTTTCAAGAAAGAGTTAGATAGAGCTCTTAAAGATAGCGGAGTCAAGGGATATGGGGAGAAGGCAGGAACTGATTGTGGATGATCAGCCATGATCACAGTGAATGGCGGTGCTGGCTCGAAAGGCCGAATGGCCTACTCCTGCACCTATTGTCTATTGTCTTTCCCCCACATGAAAATGCGAACATAATTCAAATTTTCTATGCTATCATGGAAATGGAGGGCAGATCTTTACTCACCATCATTCCCTTTTTTTGTCTGGTAGAAGAGAGCAAATTTCTGGGGATTGTCAATGACCATGAACTTCTTCAGTAGGCCCGTGATCACTTCATTGACTGTCGTGCCACTACTAATGTGAAGCTGCTTGACTGCGTCCAGGGGTAGGTAAAATGACGTCCGCTTGTTTGTTATTTCTGCTGGGTTCACCTCCTTGAGCACGTCGTAGATAGACTGTGGTCTGATGCCTGCAGGGACTGTGACAGGGCGGCGCAATTTCAGGTGGACTTTGATGAACCCTGTATAACTACCATCCGTATTCTGAAATACAAGATCATCCATTAGAAATCATAGAGACCCACACAGGCCCCTCAGCCCAATTCCTCCATGCTGACCAAAGTGCTCATCTAAGCTAGTCCTATCTGCCTGCATTTGACCCATATCCCTCTAAAGCAGGGATTCCCAACCCGGTATTGGTCCATAGCATTAAAAAGGTTGTGAACCCCCACTCAAAACCCTACCTATCCATTTATCTATCCAACTGTTTTAAAAATATTGTTGTTGTACCTGCCTCTTTACTTTCTCAGGCAGCTCATTTCATATACCCACCTCGTTCTGCATGAAGAAGTTGCTCCTCAGGTTCCTAGTAAATCTTCCCCTTCACCTTAAACCTGTGTCCTCTAGGTCTTGATACCCCAACCCTGAGAAAAAGATCCTACCTATGCTCCTCATAATTTTATACACCTCTATAAGATTATACCTCAGTATCTTACACTCCAAAGAATAAAGTCATAGCCTGTCCAATTCAAAAAGGAAGTTTAAA
Organism: Mobula birostris; assembly: GCF_030028105.1. Lineage (NCBI taxonomy): Eukaryota > Metazoa > Chordata > Chondrichthyes > Myliobatiformes > Myliobatidae > Mobula > Mobula birostris. Next base: position 93,305,594 of record NC_092383.1, on the reverse strand, counting down.
AACGCAAACACAAGGAAATCTGCAGATGCTGGAAATTCAAGCAACACACACAGAAAAAGAAAGTTCCTGATTTGTAAGTGTTGAACTCCAGATATCCTCTGGCAGTGTGAAGCAATAAGACCTGAGCCTTCAGAGTTCAAAGTTTAATTTATTATCAAAGTACATATATAATCGCCATATACAACCCTGAGATTCATTTTCTTGTGGGCAGTCGCAGTAAGTACAAGAAATACAATAGAATGAGCGGAAGACCACACCCAACAGGACGGACAAATAGTCAATGTGCAAAAGACAACAATTTGTACAAATACAAAAAAAAGGGAAAAGGAAATAAATAATAATAATGAATAAATAAGCAATAAATATCAAGAACATGAGATGAAGAGTCCTTGAAAGTGAGCCCATAGGTTGTAAGAACAGTTCAGTGGTAGGGCAAGTGAATTTGAATGAAGTTATGCCCTCTGGTTCAGGAGCCTGATGGTTGAGGGGCAATAACTGTTCCTGAACCTGGTGGTGTAAGTCCTGAGGTTCCTGTACCTTTTCCTTGATGGCAGCAGCAAAAAGAGAGTGTGGCCTAGATGGTGGGATTCCTTGATAATGGACACTGCTTTCCCACAACAGTGCTCTGTGTAGACGTGCTCAGTGGTGGGAGGGCTTTTCTCATGATGAACTGCACCATATCCACTACTTTTTGTAGGCTTTTCTGTTCAAGGGCAATGACGTTTCCATAACAGGCTATGATGCGACCAGTCAATATAGCCTTCACTATACATCTATAGAAGCTTGTCAAAGTTTTAGCTGACATGCCAAATCTTTGCAAACTTCTAAGAAAGTAGAAGGGCTGCCATACTTTCTTAGTTATCGCACTTACGTGTTGGACCCAGGACAGATCCTCTGAAATGATAACTCAGAGGAATTTAAAGTTGCTGATCCTCTCTACCTCTTATCCCCTGATAAGGATCAATAATCAGCGCCTTAGTCTTGATGACATTGAGTGAGAGGTTATTGTTGTGGCACAACATAGCCAGATTGTTAATCTCCTGTCAATATGTTAATTCATCACTACCTTTGATTCGGCCATTGATAATGGTGCCGTCAGCAATTGTAAATATTGCATTGGAGCTATGCTTAGCCACACAGTCATAAGTGTAAAACGAGTAGAGCAGGGGGATAAGCACACAGCCTTGTGGGGTGCACATGTGCTCATGGAGATTGTGGAGAAGATGTTGCTAATCCAAACTGACTGGGGTCTGCAAGTGAGGAAATTGAGGATCCAGTTGCACAAAGAGGTATTGAGGCCTAGGACTTGAAGCTGATTGATTAGTTTTGAGGTGATGATAGTATTGAATGCTGAGCTGTAGTCAATGAAAAGCATCCTGATGCATGCATCTTTGCTGTCCATATGTTCCAGGGCTGATTGACCTGTTGTGACGGTAGGCAGATTGGAGCGGATCCAAGTCATTTGAGGCAAGAGTTGATATGTTTCATCACCAACCTCTCAAAACACTTCAACACAGTGGATGTAAGCACTACTGGATGACAGTCATTAAAGTAGGTTACCACGTTCTTCTTAGGCACCAGTATAACTGAAGCCTGCTGAAGCAGGTGGGTACCTCAGACTGCCGAAGTGAGAGGTTAAGGATATCGATGAACACTCCAGCCAGCTGATCAGCACATATCTTTAGTACTTAGCCAAGTACCCTGTTTGGGCCAAATGCTTTCTGTGGGTTCACCTTCCAGAAGGATGCTCTCACAGTGTCCTCAGAGACTGAAATCAGTCTTCGGGGGCCGTGGGAGTTTGTGAAAGAGCCTCCATGTTTTAATGGAAGAAGTGAGCATAAAAGGCATTGAGTTCATCTGGGAGCGAAGCCCTGTTGTCACCTACTGTAGTCCCTTGGTTTTACCGGACATAATAGCATTCAAGCCCTGCCATAGTGGTCCAGTATCCTTCAGTGATTCAAGTTTGGTCTAGAATTGCCACTTCATATGCAAGATGGCTTACCCAATAGCATATCTGGATCGCTCATTCCTATGGTATGAGAAAAGAATGGGAGATCAAGATGCCAAGTTTAAAGGGCATGTGAATAGGAAGAGTTTAAAGAGTGCAGATCAAGAGATCAAGGAAATATGAATAAAGAGTGGTAACTGAAGAGTCCCATGTAATGTATTGCCTGTTTGACACTATGGTAAAGAACCTCTTGGACTAGGTGCCATGTATTATTTTGGAGGAGAGGAACTGACTTCCACAACCAGACTTTCAGGGAGGAAGCTAAAAGGTAATATCTCAAAAGGTAGATATCTCTGGTTTACTCTCAGTGACACATGCTGCATCAGTAGAAATAGAAAGGCAAGACATTTTAATGTGTGTTTAGACAGTGATCTAGGAGGGAGGGCTTCAGACACACTAGTCTTGGGGCAGAAGTGACCTCTTCAATCTTTTCAGGACACTACTTTTCAGCGGCTTAGGACTCATTTCCTTGAGGGGAGATTTTCTTGTATGGCTGGGGAGCATTTAAAATACACTGGCAGGAGAGTTAATCAGAAGATAGAAGGGGTGAGATGCAGTAGGGTAAAGGACAAAGGAGAGTAACTCAACAAAATTTTCTTAATTTGTATGTTCTTGATCAACTCAGGAAGGAGGTATTGCTGAATTCAGTCTCTGGGGAATGAAATAAGCCAAATTCCAGTCAGAGCACACATGGGGAACAGTGATCATTGTGCTATAATGTTTAGATTGGTATGGAGAGAAGCAAAGAGCTACCTAAAAATGCTGAAAATATTCAGTAAGTCGGACAGCATCTGTGGACAGAGAAACAGTTAAAGGCCCTTGAATTTAATAGTTAGCATGTGTACTTGGAGTCAAGCTGAGGTTGAGGTCAGGGAGATAGCTGAGCGGAGTTGGACTCAGAGGACTAATGGACCACAGTGTCAGAAAATTGGGCAGCCCGGGCAGTTGGTAGGATTGTGACGGTAATCAGTAGGAGAGGGGATGTTCAAAGGCTGAATGGTACATTGGGAATGCACCCAGGTGGAATGCCAGCCCGGCACTGTGCTGGTGAGAGTAGTTTGTCCCAAGGCTGCTCGATGATGGGGCAATGCAGATCATGATTTCCTGCAGTGTACCAAAAAGAGAACTACATGAGAACTTTTTCTAAATTCAGCACAGTAACATCTGACTCTCCTAGCCCAATGAGCCTACGCCACCCAATTACAGCCATGTGACCAATTAATCTACTAGCCCATATATCTTTGGAATATGGGAAGAAGATAGAGCTTAGGTCATGGGGAGAACATACAAACTCCTTACAGACAACAGTGGGAACTGAACTGTAAATGCATTATGCTACACTATCATAATTCCCTTTCAGCAAGATACAAGGATGACTCACAATAAGAAGTGCCTGTATTTCCACAGCAACAGAAAATTGACACCCATTATCACGTTCCAGTCCAGAGCAAGAAATAACTTTCATTCACTTAATAGTGAAAACAGTATAATGTTGAATTTCCATGTGCAATTTTGAACTTCAGTACTGCATAAAAGCCATTTATACATTGACATCTTTTGTAAATTACTATATTTGCATTTAATTTTACTTACTAAGCGCATTCCCAAGCAGTTTTTAACTTTTCCATTGTATTCTTCAATTTTTTGTTTAATCTCCTTTTCCGTAAGGGCCTTTGGTTTCTCTTCTTCTTTAATTGCCACATTCTTAAACAAAAAAAAGTCATAATTAGAACATATTTCATTTTCATAAATTACCAAAATTTGCTCAACCCATTCAATCCCAATAAAAATTTCAGTACATTTATAATCACTTAAACCACATTAATACAAACTTGAACTATAAGGGTATCATTTGCCAGGTTCACACCTAGTGGTCATAAACTGGTAGCCCAATCCTTTCAAATACAAACCTACAGCAGTTTTCTGGTGACTTCCAAAAGTCACTGTAAGGAAGTCATTTGAGTGCATGGTGTCCCTTGTTCTCCTAAATACAGCTACCTGCACTCGCTGAATTCAGAAATGAGGTCCTTCATCAGCAGATGAAAAAGAGCTGATCGATATTATAGGTATCTATCCAAAGCATCTAAAATTGAAACAAAAGGCTGCAAGGTATAGGATGCTTTGTGCCAATTTCAAATTGAAATTAATTAGCTGCAACCCATCCATCCAATCTCCAGAGTACACAAGAAGAATGTTATTATGAACCATTGTCTTCAAAGTAGATTAGAGAACAGTGCAGTCTATTTTAACTTAGTCTCTTTGTATATTGAAGTAATATTTTGACGGGGACTGTTTGCATATGCTTACATAATACTACACTGCTATTTTACCAGAAGCATTATAATGTCTATAAATAGTCGTGGAGGTTTCCAGCAAGAGGTTCCTAGTCGATCAATCTCATAACAAAAGGCTGCACAGGGTAATGGAAACAATTTGGTTTGATTGTTACCTCAATAACATTTTCTGAACACCAAAAAAGATTGTATAATTACGGTTAATGACATTTGAACAATATATCTTAAACCAAAAGTAAAATAGAGTTGTTCTGCCATCTTTTTGCAGCTATTATCCGAAGGAGGTACAGAAGCCTGAAGTCTCACACCAGCAGGTTCTGGAACAATTAGTTCCCTTCAACCATCCAGTTCTTAACTAACCAGTACAATCCTAATCATCGTTTAGCAACACTATGATACTTTGATCACTTTGCACTAAATGGACTTAGGGTTTATTTTTGTTCCAAATGTGTTATTTGTTGTAAAAATTGTGTATAATCTATATTGTGAATGCTGTTTTGTAGATGCTATGTGTCTGTGACGCTGCTGCAAGTTTTCCATTGCACCTGTGCGTACATGTACTTGTGTATATGACAATAGACTCAACTTCTGACTTTTTCTGACACGTGTCCCAAGTAAAACTATGCTAACTCTCTTGGTGTTGAATTTATTATCTGAGGGTTTCACATTCTTCTGTGGGCATGAGTAGCAAAATAAAATAAAGAGTTAATATAAAGCAGTTGAGTCAATTGGAGTACTGTTGGACAGCTCCATATAGTCATCTAAACTTTGAGTACTGTACTAAAGAATGTCTCAGAAATTCAATGTATACATCTTTTTAAACAAGTAAAAACTATTTCAAACCTTTTCATGAATTACGTACATTGGCTTTAGATACTGTTTGGATAGGACTTCTAAATACTGTGATGCATTTCACTCTTTGCCTCGATGTTTCAATGTACATGTTGACTTCTCTTTTACAAAAGGATAATATTCATGTGGAGCATAATACTACAAAATGAAATATGCATTCAAAGTTCAAAGTACGTTTATTATCAAATAATTATACATTATACAACCTTGAGATTCATCTCCTTACAGGCAGCCACAAGGTTGTATAACATAACATAACATAAACAATCAATTCCTTCATGATAAAATAACACCTTTCCTTCCCAGAAAAGCCATGGGAATACAAAACTAGAGTAATACACAGCTCAGTGGATCAGGCAGCATCTACAGAGAGAAATACACCGTCAATGTTTTGGGTTGAGACCCTTGTGACTCTGAAATACAAAACTAGTTGGTCACTATCTGGGCTCCAGCCATGAAAGGACACCTTAACTATTGATAGCATAAGTAGAAATATCCATGCAGCACTCTGCAAAAGTAGCTGTGCAGGAAGATCATCAGGGGAGGAAGCAGCCCTATATTCACATAGGCATGTCCCATTCAAGGTTAATTGTAAACTCACAGTGTGGAGTGTTCCCTATGAGTGCACATAACTTTTCCAAAGCAGGGTTATGTAACACAATTTCAGCTGCAAATGGACACAATTTCCTGCTTTAAACCAGAAAATACTCAGCAGATCAGACAGCATTTGCGGAAAGAGAAACTGCTTTTATTTTAGACTTTGAGTATCAGCAGTTTTTTCTGATGATCATTCCCTGCTATGCCTAAACACTAAGACATGTATACATGCCAGCATTTAACTCGGACAGGAACAAAAAATGGAACAGAATAAAGGCATTATCAGATTCATGTTTAAAGACAGAAAAATTCAATTTTTTGTTGCACCGAGGGACCTTAAATTCCAAGGCTTCTCCAGAAATTAGTTCATCTGGTATCAGTGCCACCAGATGAATCTTAACCCATTTTCTCATTTTATTTAAATCATGCTGCAGAATTTACAGCTGGAACTCCAGGAATTCATATGTAACATATTTCTCTGTAGGCCCTATAAAGAAGGTGGGGGAGGGTGGGAAGGAGAAGGCTGGGAGGTTCCAGGTGAAAAGGGAACCTACTAGCCTTCTCCTTCCCACCCTCCCCCCATCTTCTTTATAGGGCCACTGCCCCTTCCTTCTACAATCCTGACAAAGAGTTCCAGCCCGAAACGTCGACCAATCTTTTCCACGGATGCTGCCCGACCTGCTGAGTTCCTCCAGCATGTTGTAAGTGTTGCTTTGATCCCAGCATCTGCAGATTATTTGGTGTTTATGAAAAGAGCATGGCCTGTGTGGTGAAAATCTCTGATAATGGATGTCACTTTTCTACTGCAAAGTTTCATAGAGATATGCTCAATGGTTGGGTGGGTTTTACCTGTGATGTACTGGACCAAATCCTCTACCTTTTGTAGGATTTTCTGCTCAAAGGCATTGGTGTCCCCAGACCAGGCTGTAATGCAGCCAGTCAGTACACTTCTCACACATCTGTAGAAGTTTGCCAAGGATTTTGATGAGATACCAAATCTCTGCAGACTCCTGAGGAAGTAGAGATGCTGTCGTGCTTTCTTTGTAACTATACTTATATGATGGGTTCAAGACAGGTCCTCTGAGATAGTGACACCAGTGACACCCAGAATTTAAAGTCACTGACCTTCTCTACCTCCGATCCTTTGATGATTACTGGCTCATGGGCCTCTAGTTTCTGTCTCCTGAAGTGTACAATTAGTTCTTTGGTCCTATTAACATTGAGTGAGAAGTTGTCACCTTGGAAATATGCTCCTTGTATTAGCCTTTTCAGCCCTGGGAAAAAGTTGTGGGCTATTTAATTGATCTATGCCTCCTATCATCTTGTACATCTCTGTCAGGTCAGAGATTCTTGATTGCCCTTGTTTCATCCAGCTTCACATGAATTTTCTTGTTGGGTATAGCTACAAAGATGATCTTCGCCTTTCTGCCACCACCCACTTCAATTTCCTCACCAGCTGTACTGTTCAGTTCCCTTAACTGTGCCATCAGGTCAAAGTTCATTTCCAGATCCAAAACAGAAATGCCAAATCCGAATTCATCTGGCTTTACAACATTAGGGTTCACAGTTTTGGAGCTGCCGCGAACAGGACCTATCACTGGGCTCAGTGGAACACACATTACATGCTGGAGGAACTCAGCAGGTCAGGCAGCATCTATGGAAATGCATAAAGAGTCAATGTTTCAGGCCGAGACCTTTCATTGGGACTGAGTGTCACTATTACCATCCTGGCTAAGACAATTACAGCACTAATCAAGAAAAGTTCAAAAGAAAAATACTGTAATTGTTGACAATCTGAAATTAAAGAGAAAATTAAATAGTCATTGTAATAGTGCATGCTAACCACTATGCTACTATGCCGCCGTTTATAATGGAGTTTCGCCAATATTCAATTTTGGATGTGCATTCTATGGACGATCTATTGACAGATTATCGAAATGAAACGTGCTCTTATGTGATGACTTGTTTTCATCAATAATGCAGGATTTCAAATTAAGTAATTACACAGTAAAATCAATCTTCCTGCTCATGGGAGGATTTCTTATTAGATTTATAATTAAAATAGCCCAGATTGGATTTATCACTCTTACAGATGAAATGAAGACAGTAAAAGGGTCAGTTTCTTCTGCCTTTCAGTGTAATTACAGTGGAGTTCTTATATTTGCAATTAGCTGTCCTCTTATAATTGCTTCTAACCTTAGAAAGCGATGACCTTGTGACAAAATTCACAAATTATCAACTGCAATTACTTTTTACTGCAAAAAATATTTTGAAAATTCAGGACATTTTATTCAGAGACTTTAAAGTTGTTGCTGCTAATTACTAGTTTTGACTCGATATGGTGGTGGTGATGTGACAATGTAATCTGAATTCTAGAAATGGTATTATGTGGAATAAATAAATAATTGAGAGCCAAATAATGCCATGTACTTGATACATACAGGAAGATGCTATAATTTTTTTCTGCTTTTGTTCTGTCAACAGACAAATAATCCTTCAGTACTTGTAAGATACTGCCCCAATATGATAATTTGTATTTAAACTCTATCTGAATTTTCACTCCAGAAATGGTAAATATATTGACATTTACTCTGAAATGAGATGCCATTAGGCATTTAGAATTATTGAATAGTTACTGTACTGGAGACTATTCAGTTAGTTCTCTATAAGAGCAATCCATTCAATTTAATTCTACACTTCCCTTTTCCCAAAGCCCTACACTGTGTTTACCCCTCTAGACAGTCAGACATTGAAGATCATGACTTACATGAAAAAGTTTAATCACATCACTCTTATTTATACATCCTCTGATTCATCATTCTTCTGCCAAAGAAAGTAACTTTTCTTTATCCATGTTAATAAAAGTCTAAGGAGCTGTAACAGCCAGTGGAACCTTATCCTGTTATGAGTTGCAGCAGTAAGGCAAAGGAAAATAACTGGCAATTGAATGAAAAATATTGAGCTAGATAATGTACAGTAATAAACTTTACATTGTATTATGAATTGGACACAGAATACAATTAATTCATTGCCTATTTCTTTTTCCTCTGAACTAATACTATTTAGGAAATTCTTAACCTAATGTATGATTTCTATTAATAAATTATTAAGTGTAACTGGTCACTGAGACAATTACAAATAATAAATTGTCCTGCAAAAAGAATAATTTGCCATCTTACTGAATTATCGCAAGTTACTACCAATGGTACAGGACCCAGGACAAATCACATGCAAATTATACACTAACAAATACTCAAGATTCTTGCACAAAGTGAAAGACAGCTGCATTTTGATCTAATAAATGAACAAAATAGTGCTTACCAATTAACGTGGAATTTTTTTTCTATTAATTTTTTTCCTTCCTACATTTGTGATTCCAGTTACCCGGAATCAAAAATGCCCTTTCTACGCTTTTGATGTCTTGTTCAAACATAAGTCACTCCTGTATCAAGTTATGATAAGAAACTCAAAATGTTACCAATCTTTATCTCCTGGCAGTAATTGACCTATTGGTCATATAAAATAATTTCTCTTTTTGTTTAACTATAATTAATGTTTTGAGATATTAATAAAAATAAATCTGGAAGGGCCACAAATCAAGCATACAATCTGTCACATTTGATTATCTGATAAACTGCCAATTGAGTAAGGTATGAGTGCAAATTCATAAATTCACCCCGTCATAAAATGTTTGCTCCAGTACATTGTCACACTCACCAATTTATTTAATCCCATAGTTGAATAAGCACAGCTAGAGTTGGCTAGAGGGAAGTCTTCTACCTTTGCTTCATTTAATGCACTTTGAGTGGATTCCTAAGTAGATAAACTGCATATTTTACAATACCACAGCGACAGAAGTTTCACTATTTAAAGGCTGAAATGTAGAGGCAGCAGTTGTGGGATATTTATCCACCCCTTCTCTTCCCTTCCCCCAAATGCTATTCAGAGTAACTGATTTGGTTGGTTGAAACTAAATTGTATATCAAGATATCTCATAGGCATTTTTATCCTCTGGTCTGCTGACTGTGCAATAAAGACAGCTGCCTCTGGGTAATCTGTGAGGATTTATTTTGATCTACATTGGACTTCAGTGCCATAGACCATGCAGAGCAGATTTGACAACCATTCTCTCTCAGAATTCCAATTTGCACATTCATGACTTGAAAGCAGAAATGGGCATTTGAAATATGGCATTTAATTATAACCAACAAGCTGCTAGCTCATTTTCTCCCATTTATGTTTACAGACAGTATGGTTACTTGCTATCAAATTATACCAGAGAAACTGATTTAACATTTCTTCATTATTAAGAGCATGACAAAAAAAGAACATCTGGAGAATAATTAGCCCTAATTTAAAATGGATCATTTGTTTTGTTTCTAGGAGCAAAACTTTTCTGGATACAGTACATGGAGGAGAGTTCCTGCATTACTGGGAAAAAGTCTACTCAGTTTTTATCCCTCTTAAATTAATGGACAAAATATTAGGCAGCTCCTTCCAGCATTATACAAAAGGTCCCTATCTAAGGTTACTTCATGAATGCAAGAACAAGAAAACAAGGATTACAAGCAACAGTTGGTATGTGCCACCATTCATCAGATTCCCAGCTGGCCTCAGTGCCATTTTCCTGTACTGTCCCCATATCCTTTGATTCTCATAATACGTATCCAGAAATGCACTTTGACAGAAAGTAGTAGATATGGCCCAGTCTCTCATGGGTAAAGCCCTCCCAACCACTGAGCACATCTTCATGAAATGCTGTTGCAGGGAAGAGCACAAAAGCCACAGTGTACTTTCATAAAACCATGGCCGAGCCTTAACTGGAGTATTACATCTCTGCAGTATCTCACTAGTCACAGGCCACCATCTGACAAAGAACTCCCACTCTTGGCTTTCTATCAACCAATTGTCAATCTATAGTAGTACATGACCCCTTATTCCATGTAAATGTGATGACCCCACTTGGAAATTTACTGATTGCCTTCTAATAATTTAAATATACTGTATTCCACTAATTATATTGCAAAAGAAATAGGTTTTCCAAAAATGATTTTGCTTTCACATATCCATACTGACACTGCTCAGTCCTACTTTTTTTTTTAGTATCCACCATTTCATTGTTTACTATTGATTCTAGCATTGCCTCTAAAACTAACATTAGGTTAGGTTATGCTCCCTTACAAATTGGTAACTTCCTTCATAATTCCCAACAAAATTAAATTTAATAGCAAAATTGCTCTATCCAAGTTAATTAATTTTCAATAGCACAGAAGTATTTGCTGGAGTTCTTCAACAAATTTAAAATTTTACATGATTGTACTGTATGAATCTATGACTCTCTAATAATTATTTTCTTCTAAAGATATTTGGCAAAGATTTTTAAATTTTTTTTTAAAAAACCACAAGATGCAGTGGAAATATTCTCACATCAAAACTAATTCTGCTTCTCATTATTTCCCCTTTCCTCCTTAGATTGTCAGCACCTGAAATCAAGTTCCAGAAGTATCATTATGTGTTGCCCAAGACATATGAGTGGTTGTATTCAACCATGGCTGATCTATAGGACCCCAAACATACACTGCATCTGCAGGTTTCCTAGTTTAAGGCTGATAATTGATGTTTCTCTCTTCCCTGGCCCTGGGTGAAGTCAAAGATAACACTGTCGTTTCATTGACTGAGGGCATCAACTCAGAACAAACCAGTAGGAAGTAACCAGGTATTAGACCTCAGAAATACCTCTGCTTCTCCTCCTATAGAGGAAATCCAGCCTCCTGAGTATGTGCAACATTTGTTGTTTATTAAAAAAAAACGGTAAGACATGCTCAGGATATCCTGATCCATGTGGAATATTTATAGATCGTTTTATGAATTTAATAAATTAGCCATTGGAGGAGCTCATTATTTCTGTCTGAAGGACATTTAAAAATCGGTTGTGTTATGTTCTACAAACCCTCAGAAATCACGGCAAATATTAGGATGACCAGGCAGGGTAGTGGTTAGTATAACACTGTACAGTGCCAATGACCCAACTTCAACTCTTCCACTGTCTGTGTGGAATTTTCACATTCGTAATTGCGCTGGTCTCCTCCAGGTGCTCCAGTTTCCTCCCACATTCCAAAAACATACAGGTTAGGGTTAGTAAATTGTGGGCATGCGATGTAGGCACCTGAAGTACGGGGACACTTGCCAGCTGCCCTAACACATCAGTAAACTATGTTGGTTGCTCAATGCATTTCACTGTATGTTCCAACATGTATATGACAAATAAAGCTAATCTTTACATCCTTCTGCTTTTGTGGCAAGATATTACTAAAGGAATGTAATTAGATAGTAAAAGAATGGTTACTACCTTCTCCATAAGTAACCTGGCTGAACATCTAACCCATCTCTAGGCAGCAGGGATATTTATTTACATAGGGCAAAGCTTAGGTAGAGCACTTCAATTTCACGGTCATTTTGGAGTAGTGCCATCTATTAGTAGTTCAAGATCTTGTCTGTGGGAAATATTCAAGCTCGCATTACAATGGCATACTGTTTCAGTAAGAATTACTAGTAGAGTTGGTTTAGCAGCTTTTGTAAGAAATAGAAAATAAAATCTGCAGTCTATCATGGAAGATCTGGGTAAAAATTAATTTTCTCAAATGTTAGTAATTCTAAATAGCTCCATTCATTTGCAGCACCAGTCTTAACTGAACCACTAAGCCCCAGGGTATTGCAACAAATCTATTTCTGGAACAACCAGTAACACACTTGACTCAATTTACTTTTCTATTCATTTTGTCTTTCAACTTTAACACCCGCCAGTCTAATAGAAAGAAAAATGCAATGAAAAGATTTAATAGACTATGAATGTAGAAAATAAATAAGACCAACAATGTAAAATAAATGTTCAGAATAATTTTTCTTCACTTTTTCCTTGAGTTTGAGAATGAATGATAAAAGCATCGATTTACTTAGTGGCAAATCAGGTCCCTCTCATAGAAATGGCAAAGTTAGTCAAGAAAGGTAGAAATAGTATTAAAGTGAAAATCTGATGATGCTTGACCTGAAACATTAACTCTTTATCTCCTTCCACAGATGCTGCTTGATTTGTGGAATCTTTCCAATATTTTCTGGGGTTTTTTTTTACAATATATGCAGTAGAATTAGAATGGTGAATACTCAGACAGAAGAGGCAAAATTAAAACTAGTGTGTTTCTGATATGGGCAAGCTAAATTCGGCGCTATTCCCAAAACTCATCTGCAAAAATAAAGCTCAGCCCTTAAAGGTATACTCCCTATGGCTGTCAGATAGCAGTGACGCAGATAAGGAACAGGCTACAAGGAAAGAATGACATCCCAGTTTTCTGCAGGAAACACTGAAGTGCTGGTGAATGAAATGTGTGCCAGGAGGGAAGTCTTGACCATTAGTAGTCAGGAGATCTGCTAGGTCATTAAAAAAAATGCCTGAATGGAGTTAGCTCAAACTGTCTAATCTGGGAGCAATAATCCTTCAATGCCCTTTTACTGCCATAAGAGTTTTCACAACTACACCACTGCCTCCAAGATATATTTATCCAGAGCCAAGGCAGCAATACAGGGTGAGGAGATAATCTACAGCTCATTCAGATTAAAAGAACAAGAATTATGAAGGAGATAGGTAGGAGTCAATGTTCCCTCTAATTTGTAATCTTGTGCTGTGCAATTTTTTGCCCAGTGATAATAACATGTGTGCACTGAAAAATCTGCAGACAAATCATCACAAACTCCATGTTGTCAACACCATCCACTTCAGAAACTGGAAAAGGAAATGTGATTGTGCACAATCATGAAATTTACTTAACATGTTATTGAGGTAGAAGGTGACAGCCTTTAGTGTGAAGTTTAAATTCCTTTGTGCACTAGTAGCAAAAGATGTGTGCGTGAGCACACCTTAGAGGGACTATTGGTAGGAGTCCCTATTTAGTGCAATGTCTCATTATTCTAGAGGATAATTCTCTTCCTCACAGGCAATCAGTAAAATCATGGTGGAACTTCTGCACTAATTCCACTTTACTATCTTGTTCCAATTCTTTTTTGATTCCCTAATTTCTGAACTTTGTTTTATGCTCAGCTTGACTGTTTTCATAAAATGGCTATCTGCAGTACAGAGATCCAAAATTGCTTGGCTTCTATTTTTATTGACTTCCCAGAATTTTGTATGTTTCAGTGATATCACCTCTCATTGGAGGGTTTAGAAGAGTATTCTATTTGATGTCTCCTTCCCTGGCACAACCCCTCCCCCTTCCAGATATGATTCTCATGAATTTTTCCTGTACTTCCTCCCAAGTAGGTACTTTAGGCTAACAGTGCATTTGTCCACCATAAGGGCAAATTCCACACTTTTCTGATGTGGACTGACTGAAGTCTCAATGGACCAGTTGTCCTAATCCTGCTTTTATGCTCTTGGTCATAAAACACATGGGCACGTGGCCAAGTGGTTAAGGCATTGGACTAGCTACCTGAAGGTTGTGAGTCCGAGCCCCAGCTGAGGGAACGTGTTGTGTCCTTGAGCAAGGCACTTAATCACACATTGCTCTGCGACAACACTGGCCAAGCTGTATGGGTCCTAATGCCCTTCCCTTGGACAACATTGGTGTTGTGGAGAGGGGAGACTTGCAGAATGGGCAACTGCTGGTCTTCCATACAACCTTGCCCAGGCCTGCGCCCTGGAGAGTGAAAACTTTCCAGGCGCAGGTCCATGGTCTCACAAGACTAACGGATGCCTTTTCTTTTTCATAAAACACAAGGAAATGGCCCAGTAAGCATCCTAAGAAAATTTTACCAAGATACTAAACAGTAGCATATAATTGCTCCCAGATTGGTAGCTGGTTTAATATTGTCACTTGTACGAAGATGCAGTGAAAAACTTTTGTTTCACAGGCCATCACTATAAATCATTCCAAACAGAAGTACTTTAGGGTAGTACAAAGGGAAAAGCAAAGGAAAATTATTCCTTTTTTTGGCCTGATCATTTCACCTGGTAGCATATATCATGTTTATTGATCCAGCAAAACTTCTTAGGAAAATCAAAAGATAAAGATTAGCTTTAGTTAGTCAGCCTTGATGAAGGGTCTCAGCCCAAAACATTGACTGTTTATTCGTCCCCATAGATGCCACCTGATCTGCTGAATTTCTCCAACATTTTGTGTGACCACACTTGGAATATTGTGAGCAGTTTTTGCCCCTTAGTTAAGAAAGGATATATTGGCATTGGAGAGGGTCCAGAGGAGACTCATGATCGTGATCTCAGGAATGAAAGGGTTAACTTATGAGCAGCATTTGATGGCTCTGGAACCGTACTTGCTGCAGTTTAGATGAATTGGGGATGGGGGGGGGAGGAATCTCAGTGAAACCTATCAAATATTAAAAGGCCAAGACAGAGTGACATGCAGAAGATGTTTCCTATACTATGGGAGTCTAGGACCAGAGGGCACAGCCTCAGAATGGAGGAACGTCCATTTAGAACAGAGGTGAGGTGGAATTTCTTAAACCAGAGGATGGTGAACTTGTGGAATTCATTGATACAGATGGCTATGGAGGTATAGTATATTAGTCAGGGCATCAAAGGTTATATGTAAAAGGCAGGAGAATGAGGTTAAGAGAGATAATAAATCAACCATGATAGAATGATGGACAGACTCGATGGGCCAAATTGCCCAATCTGCCCCGGGTCTTATGGTGTGTGTCACTAACTTTCTTAAAGCATTTTAGAAATTATATCATAAATAATTAATATAGAATCTTATGGTAATAAAGTTCACAATATTTAGCAGCCAGTCCTTTCAAAAAGTTGAGTCTGTGGATTATAAGCTTATCTTGAAGAATCTTTTTTTTTATATCAATGTGGTGACCTTAAAATGAATTTCAAAACTTCTGGTATGTTGCTTCAGGACATAACTTCCCCTTTCTTGCAATGTAAGCTCTGATGAAATATCTTCAAATGTAACTGAGGTGTAGAAATCAAATAAACAAGCTGATAAAAGTATTGCCATTGTAAAACCAACCTGCAGAGAGACAAGTCCTTATAGACCTCACTCTATTCTTTGGTGTCATTTTGACACATACACACAGAACCAGAACATTATCGCCTGATGTTCACACTTCCCTTCAACCAGTAGTCACACACAGTATTAAGTTGTTTAGAACCAATGCTAAAGTTTCACATATATCTTTAAACTGCTAAATGTGTCCAATACAAAATAGAAAAGGACTCTAACCTTTTCTCTAATTTAGAGATACAGCACGGAAAAGGCCCTCCTGCCACCACCTATCTAACCCTAGCCTAATCACAAGACCACTTTACAATGATCAATTACAACCAGAATCAGGTTTATTATCACCAACATGTGTTCGTGAAAGAAACAAAGGGAACAAGAAACTGCTTAGACCTCTAGCCTACAGTGCAAAATTCGGTTCTGCTAAAGGCCTGTTTCCTTGGAGTGCATCTGAATCAGTGTTACTATCTCCTGAGGGTGGGTTCAACATGACCATTGGACACAGTTGGTGATGACACCAGTGGTAGGCCGTATTTCAAATAACAATGAGTAATGTACAGGATAGAGAGCTTAGTAACATGGTGTCTTGACCATAACTTTTTCCTCAATGTCAACAAAACAAAAACTGGTCATTGACTTCTGGAAAATGGGGCAATGCAAATGTTCCTATTTACGTTAACAGTGCTGAGGTTGAGAGATTCAAGTTCTTGGCCTGACCACAAAGACGGTCAAGAAAGCTCACGAATGCCTATACTTCCTCAAGGGACTAAAGAAAATTAGCATGACCCCATCAACCCTTACCAATTTTTAATCGATGCTCCACAGAAAGCATCCTACCTGGGTGCATCATGACTTGGTTCAGCAACTGCTCATCCCCTGACTGCAAAACTTTGAGGAAGCAATTCACCAGTACGCTCTAAAAGGAATACCGGAATGGGCAAAAAATTCTGAAGTAGCCATTATATCCACATCCCACAACCGGGTTAAACATTTTTTAACATTCCATGAATTATCTCAAAACATATTGCTCTGTTAAATGCATGAGAGGAATTCAGGTTGCTTACACAAAATGGTGGAGGAACTCAGCAGGTCAGGCGACATCTATGGAGAGAAATAAACAGTCTATGTTTCGGCTAAAATCCTTCATTAGGAATCTGCCCGTTCATCAGATCAGATGGCTTCATCTGTCCTGATGAAGGGTCTCAGCCTAAAACATCAACCTCTTATTCCCCTCCATAGATGCTGCCTGTCCTGCTGAGTTCCTCCACCATTTTCTATGTTTTTCTCTAGATATCTAGCATCTGTAGAACTTCGTAAGTTTATAACACAAGTTGCTGTTCCCTTATTGTAGAGTTGGGTGGAGGGAGTTTACTTCCATTGTGCTTTGTTTCTCATCCTCTCCCCATATTCCAGTTAAAGTCTCCTGAAAACACCCCATCCCAAACTCACTGAACATCCAATTTGCCTCTAGTATGCAAATTAAATGCAGTCTACTGATAATATTCAAGATAGTAAATTGCTATTGGTCTGTCCTCACCCCCATTTGAACAGTCAGTTCACTTTACCATTAGTAACTATACTGTGGTATGGTATAATAAGGATTGAAAACTGTGCACAGAGGCCATTTATAGAGATTATCCGACTATGAACCGTACCGAAAGATGGAGATGGAAAATGAATGCTGAGAAAACCCTTGGTCTATTTCATCTTTTAGAAGTCCATGTTATATCTCAGATGTATTTGAAAGGTCTAAAGCTCTTTATAATCATCAGAATCACTTTGTAATAACTGATATGTACTGTATTGTGAAATGCAGTGTAATACAGTGCAATACAGAAAAATAATGCCAAGTTACAACATGAAATATTTTTTAAAAAGTAGTGCAAATTAAGGGCAAAATAGCAAAGCCAAATTCATGAATTCTTGGACTGTTCAGAGATCTAATGGCAGAGGGGAAGAAGCAGTTCCTAAAATGTTGAGAGTGAGCCTCAAGTCTCCTGTACCTCCTCCTTGACGGTAATAATGAGAAAAGGGCATGTCCTGGGTGGGAGGTCCTTATTGATGGGTGACACCTTTTTAAAGCAAAAATTCAGAATTTCCAACAGCTTTTTATTGTCTTATCTGCTACTCAGTAATTTCATGACAATGTGGCAACAAAGTTAGGACAGTACTCCCTGTGATTCTGGCCTATATTTATCCTTAGTACAAATTAATCACCTATTTTCTGGTGATCATATTTCTGCCAATGGAAATTTTTACTTACATTCTTGACCCTGAGGGTGTAAAGGAGGAAAAAAATTTCATAAATTTGTTTCTGTGGTTCCCCTACTGCAGTTCAAAACCTACTTTAATGGCTAGAAACCATTTTGCAACCCCAAGGTGACAAAAAGCTTTGTATAACTATATGCCTTAATGGGGTTAAGCCTAATGCAGATTAGCATAGATGAGCTTACTTGCCTTTGAACCGTTAATGTTTTGTTGCCACTGGCAGGTTTGATACAGTACTGTCAGCAGCCATGCAAATTTAAGGATGTGCAGAATTACTTTCGTACATCTATTACACAATTAGCAGAAAAGAACTTAGCAAAGATCCAGAGGTAAACAACAGTGTCCTAAGGCAAATATTTATTGAAATTTTCTGGAAAAAAATCTTCTATTAAAAGAAAATCCTTAGGTTAACAATATGTGTGGTTTTCTTTCTGGTTGCTTGTGCAAAGGAAATACTAACCCTGTAAGATGCCCAGAATAGTCCGGTGGCATCTTGCGGTACAAACCATATGTCTGGGTGCTACTTCATGATTTGTTTTGTATTTTGAGAGAGCTGATCATGCAGAAGTGGTCCTTCACAACACATGCAAGCAGTGCTGAGTCATTATTTAAAGGGGATTGGCCTGAGCATACGTACGCTAAATACATGTACACTCTATGTTAAAATGGTGCCCCTCATGGTTGCTCTCCCTTACAAGGTTCGTCCATCGTCATCGATGAAGACCTCAACACCATTAGTACTTTTTACGAGGTCGAGTTGCTAGCTCGACACTCAACCCGGCATGGATGGAAAGCTTGCCAGGGTGCGGCTCGACTGGGTTGGAACTCGGGAACCTTCGCTCCTGGAGTCCAGCGCTGATGTCACTGCGCCACCAGCCGGCTTTTGGTGCCGAGACTAGTGCTTGATTTGGATTTAAGTGAGGGAGAGTTGCGCAGCGCCAGCCTCACTCTCTTTTCCCAATTCCCATCTGGATCCAGTGGCAAGACAAGAGTCGAGACAGCTGGAGATAGGACTAGGTGCAATGGATGACCAGGACATCTTCTGTGTCTTGTCGTGCTCCACACATTCCACGACGCTTGCAGAGACCGCCTTCTTGACCGTTGGACCTTCCATTGGTCTCGTCCGCTCAATCCGCCGGAGTCTGCCTTCACATGCTGGGATAGACAACTCCCTATCTCACCGAGGGGTTGAGACCCGTCGGCTACCCTCACCTGGTTTAGCCAGCTTGTCGAAGCCGTTGCCCGGGGTGTGGCCGCTGTCGCATGCAAACAGCTACGGGGAGCCACAGGTGAGAGCTGAGTGCCAGGCAAACCATCCTGAAAAGGACGTGATGTGTTTCCCCACCAGAGGTGCTAACACTCCCTGACACCCCATGCACTCCTGTTCTCCCTTAGTGATTGTCTAAACTACCAAGCCCAAATGTTACTTTTTGATTCACAACTGTATTGTGACCCCTAATGATCACCAACCTGATCACAATCCCAAACATAACATTAGTTAGGGTAGTAAATAGTGATAAAAGTTTACTTTGAACTTTGAACTCTCACTCCCAGCAGCCAATTGCAACTTCCTCTAACGACCAGACCCAAACCTTAAGATTTTAACACACACCCTTTTGCTCACCCGCCAACTGACATTGAAGATTTTCAAAGCCTCCCTGTGTGGAAAGGATAAAAGGGATTTGCCTATACAAGGTCGATATGCCACTGTTAGGTTAGCGTGTCAGGTTAGCTATGGATTTCACCTATTTTCCCAAGGAATTTCCAATGTACCAAGTGGCTAAACCCTGTCCAATTGCTTGGTTGAATCATTATAAAAAACATATGGATTCATTTGTAGAAAATCTGCTGCTAACTGAAAATGAAACCTTGGTTGTGGTAAGAGAAAAAAACAGATAGCACAACAGAAAATGCAAATCTCAAATGCAAAACTCAAATTGTTACTAAATACTGTGAGCATATAAAAGTCATCTCATTACTACCAACAGAAAGGAGGTACAGGAGCCTGAAGGCACACACTCAATGTTTTAAGAACAGCCTCTTCTCCTGAACTACCTCACTTTTTGCACTACTTTTTAAAAAATATTTCTTTAGTAACATTTGTGATTTTGTGTCATGCACTGCTTTGCTGTCACAAAACAACAAATTTCACAACATGTGACAATAAACTTGATTCTGATTCTGTCAAAACTTCAACTATATAAACCCATTACTGTCTTGTTGCACATAAATAATCAGAATATTATTAAATCTAACTGTGAAGTGTACTTCATTATTAACAAATGAGAAAAATTGTTCATATTTAAAATTATTGCCCTTCTGAGCTGGAAAAGGTTATGATCAACTTAAAAGAAAATCATATAATTTGTTCAGCTGTGAAAACCAAGTTTCATTTTTGGCTATGTCTTATACAAAACGAAAATCTATGACTACACTATTTTTTCTTCACATGTATTGAAAAAGCCATTTTTTAAAATCTGTAACTCAAAGAACGTAGAATTCTGACCAACTTAAAATGATGATTAAAAGTAATAACACTGCAAACAATAAGCCTGATACTAAAGCACAGCAGCAATTTGTGCCGATAACAAAATTTGTAGACAAAAGCTGACCAATACTATAATTAAATACATTTATAACAATGCATCTGATAAAAGATCTTCAAATAGTTTTTATGCGTTTAGCTGTAAGGTACATTTGTGAAGAAATAACAAAATATTAAAAATCACACATAAAACCATGCTGGAAACACCTAGCAGGTCAGACAGTAACGAACGAATAAACCTGCATTTTACAACAATACATTTACATGCTTTGATATAACTCCAATTCCATCAGATTGGCCTTCTATCCTAAAATTTGTTAAAAATATGCTCATTCCTTCCCTCATCTTCACTGACCAACATCTGAACCACTCAAATCCTTGCCTTATCAATAGCCCAGATTTTACATCTGTGAATGGCTTGAGACTAAGAGCACCACATGAACACGGGGTGATATCTATTAAACAGTTATTGAAATAATAATTGTAGAAAGTACAATTTAATGTTTCATCACAATTTCAATACAGACTGATCAACACAATGTGATTCTGCAAAATTCTGATGTTCTTCTACCTCCTTTCTTTGCTTGTACCATTTCGGCTCCCCATTTATATTTACCATCAAACCTTATTTTTTAATCTTCTCTCTGCGGCCCATCCATTTAAAATATTCAAATAACGTCTATGTGCTTACTAGGCATACAGAAAGTTCAACTAAACACCTCGATTTCCTCACTTGCAGACCTCAGTCAATTCAGATTGGCAACATCTCCTTCACAATCTCTATCAGCAAAGGTACTCCATAAGGCTGTGTGCTTAGCCCCCTGCTCTACTCACTTTAATCTGAGGACCAAGTAGCTAAGCACAGCTCCAATCCCATATTTAAGTTTGCTGATGGTACCACTGTTGTGGGTCAAATCAAAGGTGGTGGCGAATCAGCATATATAGGAGGGAGATTGAAAATCTGGCTGAGTGGTGCTACAACAACCACCTCTTCCTCAATGTCAGCAAGACCAAGGAGCGGATTATTGACTTCAGTGATCCATGTGCCTGTCCTCACCGGGGATCAGAGGTAAAGACAGTCAGCAACTTTAAATTCTTCAGTGTTATCATTTCAGAAGAACTGACTTGGCCCAGCACAAGTGCAATTAGGAAGAAAGCATGGTAGTGCCTCCACTTCCTTAGAAGTGTGCAAAGAGTTGGCATAACATCTAGATTTAGATTAGATTAGATTTAGATTCCTTTAACTTTATCTATAACTTTGCCTATCTTCTATAGCTGTGTGATGGAGAATATATTGACTGACTGCATCACAGACTGGTAATGAACCAGAATTGATTAGAGAGCTTAAGGTAAAAGAACCCTCAGGGGAAGTGATCATTATATGATCGAATTCACCCTGAAATTTGAGAAGTTAAAGTCAAGCGTATCAGCATTACAGTGGAGTAAAGGGAATTATAGAGGCATGAAAGAAAAGTTGGACGAAATTGATTGTAGAGAACACTGGCAAGGATGATGGCAGAGCAAAGATGATGGCAGAGCAGCAATGGCTAGAATTTCTGGAAGCAATTTGGAAAGCACAGGATATATACATCCCAAAGAGGAAATCAATTCTATAGGAAAGATAACACAACCATGATTAACAAGAGAAGTCAAAGCCAACATAAAAGCCAGAGAGAGGGCATCTAACAGAGCAAAGATTAATGAAAAATTAGAGGATTGGGAAGCTTTCAAATACCAACAGAAGGCAACTAAAAATCTCATTAAGGTAAAGATAGAGTATGAAGTAAGCTAGCCAATAATATTAACGAGGATACCAGAAGTTTCTTCAGACACATAAAGTGTAAAAGAGAGGCAAAAGTGAATATTGGACTGCTGGAAAATGATGCTGGAGAGGTAGTAATGTGGGACACGGTACTGGTGGACGAACTGAATAAGCATTTTGCATCAGTTTTCATTGTGGAAGACATTAGCAGTATGGTGGAAGTACCAGATACCAGGGGTCATGAAGCGTGTGAAGTTACCATTACTAGAGCAAAGGTTCTTGTGAAACTGGAAGGTCTGAAGGTAGATAAGTCACCTGGACCAGATGATAAACACCCTACAGTTCTAAAAGAGGTGGCTGAAGAGATTATGGAGGCATTAGTAATGATCTTTCAAGAATCATTAGATTGTGGAATGGTTTTGGAAGACTGCAAAATTGCATATGTCATTCTACTCTTCAAGAAGAGAGAGACAGAGGCAAAAGGAAGGAAACTATAGACCAGTTAGTCTGACCTCAGTAGTAGGGAAGATGTTGCAGTCGATTATTAAGGACGAGGTCTCAGGGATACTTGGAGACACATGATAAAACAGGCCACAGTCAGCACGGTTTCCTCAAGGGAAAATTTTGTCTGATAAATCTTTTGGAATTCTTTGAAGTAATTACAAGCAGGATAGACAAAGCAGAATTGGTTGATGTTGTGTACCTGGATTTTCAGATCACCTTTGACAAAGTGCCACACAAGAGGCTGCTTAACAAGCTACAAGCCCATGGTATTACAGAAAAGATTCCAACGTAGATAAAGCTGTGGCTGATTGGTAGGAGGCAAAAAAATGGGAATAAAGGGAGCTTTTTCTGACTGGCCATCAGTGCCTAGTAGTGTTGGGACTGATTCTTTTTACGTTATATGTCAATGATTTGGATGATGGATTGATGGCTTTATTGCAAAGCTTGCAGACGATGTGAAGATAGGTGGAGGGGCAGGCAGTTTTGAGGAAGTAGAGAGACTACAGAAAGTCTTAGGCAGATTAGGAGAATAGACAAAGAAATGGCAGATGGAATACAGTGTCAGAGAATGTACAGTCATGTACTTTGGAAGAAGAAATGAAAGGGTTGACTAGTGTTGAAAGGTACAGAAAACAAAAATCTGAGGTACAAAAGAACTTGAGAGTACTTGCACAAGATCCCCTCAAGGTTAATTTGCAGGTTGAGTCTGCAGTGAGGAAGGCAGCTGCAATGTTAGTATTCATTTCATGAGGATTAGAATATAAAAGCAAGAATGTAATGTTGAAAATTTATAAAGCACTGGTGAGGCCTCACTTGGAGTACTGTGAGCAAGTTTTGGGCCCCTTATCATAGAAAGGATGTGCTGAATCTGTAGAGGCTTCAAAGGAGGTTCACAAAAATGATTCTGGAATTGAAAAGGTTGTCATATGAGGAGTGTTTGATGGCTCTAGGCCTGTATTCACTAGAATTCAGAAGAATGTGGGGTGACCTCAATGAAAGCTATTGAAAGGTGAAAGGCCTTGATAGAGTGGATGTGGAGAGAATATTTCCTACAGTGTGACAGTCTAAGACCAGAGGACACAGCCTCAGAAAAAAAGGGGCATCCTTTTAGAATGGAGATGAAGAGGAATTTCTCTGGTCAGAGGGTGGTGATTCTGTGGAATTCTTTGCCACAGGCAGCTGTGGAGATCAAGTCTTTATGTATATTTAAGGCAGAGGTTGCTAGATTCTTGATTGGTCAGGGCATGAAGGGATACGGGGAGAAGGCAGGAGATTAGGGCTGAGAGGAAAAGTGAATCAGCCAATATGAAGTGGCACAGCAGACTCGATGGGCCAAATGGCCCAATTCTGCTCCTATGTCTTATCTTATGGTCTTAAAATATGAAAACACATCAATGCCCTTGAATGGAAGATCCTGCAAATAGTAGTGGATATGGCCCAATCTATCACAGGTAAAAACCTCCCCACCATTGGGAACATTTACATGAAGCATTATCGCAGGAAAACAGCATCCATCGCCATCCAAGTCATGCTTTCTTCCTGCTGCTGCCATCAGGAAGAAGATACAGCAACCTTAGGAATTGCAACACCAGGTTCAAGAACAGTTATTACCCCTCAACCATCAGGCTCTTGAACCAGAAGGGATAATTTCACTTGCTCCATCACTGAACTGTTCCCACAACCTATGGACTCACTTTCACATGGGGTTGTAAGGATGCTGGAAGGATATAGCCTTGGTGTAGGTAGGAGGATTAGTGTTTGGGTGTTTTTGATTTGCTTTTTAGCAGGTTCGGCACAGCATTGTGGGTTGAGTGGCCTTTTCCCGTACTCTTCTACATTCAATGTTCTTCTCTAACATCTGTGCCCAAACACCCAACCTTCAGCTCGAGGACCTTATCTTCCACAATGGTACACTTCAGCCCTCAGAATCAACACCACATTCATTCAGTTCAGATAATTAACTTTTGTGTCAGAACTGACAAGGTAGTTTTTGTTCATCCTCTATTCACTTGCTACATACTCTTCCTTTCAGACAGATTAGCTGCTACTAACATGCCATCCCTACCCTCTCTCAACCAAGCTGCAACATCTTTTTATCATATTCTTCACTGTGTCATAGATAATTTCCTTTATTCTCTCAACCCTTCTCACTTCACTGCAACTTGAAACAGGCCTGATGCAAGGTTTCGTCCCAAAACATTGACAAATCGCCCTCTCCCCACAGATGCTGCTTGAACTGCTGAGTTCCTCCAGCAGATTGTTTGTTGTGCCAGATTCCAGAACCTGCAGTCACTTGTGTCCCCTCTATTAGCTTTTAAATTCCGTTGATCTGAAGCATCAGCTTGGTTCCTCTATTGATAGATGCTGATTGATATTGTATGTTGAGTATCTCCTGTGATATATTTTTATCTCTTTTCATCACTTTTTTTAAAAGTGCATCTCAGTCATTAATCAAATTAATGGCAATGTATTCAACTACATTCAAAACAGTCTATCCAGAGAATAAGCTGAATGATAAACTGTGAACTGGGAAAGCCCATGAGTGCAAAATTAATCTTTCAAATAAGGAGTCCTGCTGATGGGTCTTGATCAGAAACATCGACTCTTTACTCCTGCCTGGTTTGCTGAGTTTCTCCAGCATTTTGTAAGTGTCACTTTGTGTTTATAATCTTTCAAACATCCAGGGCAGATGATTAAGCCAAATGGCTTCCTACTGCCTGCAATAACATACCACTATATGTCGCAAAAGCAATTTAAGAGGAAATTGATGTTCTGTCGACAGTCACTTCCTATTTATCATGAAATGAGTGATCTACTTGCTGGTACAGGAACAATGATAAAATGTAAACTCTATTATGAGCAGTTCTGAGCCCCATAACTAAGAAAGGATGTGCTGGCATTGGATAGGGTCCAGAGGAGGTTCATGAGAATGACCCAGGAAATGAAAAGGTTGACATATGAGGAGTGTGTGATGGCTCCAGGCCTGTACTCACTGGAGTTCAGAAATAATGAGGTGGGGGGTGGGTTGGATCTCATTGAAACCTATCAAGTATTGAAAGGCCTAGATAAAGTGGATGTGGAGAGCTTGTCACCACCATCAAGGACACCTTCAAAAGGCCATGTTTCAAAAAGATGGCATCCATCATGAAGGACCTCCATCACCCAGGACATACCTTCTTCTCATTGTTACCATCAAGGAGGTGGTACAGGAGCCTGAAAACACACACACGTTCAGCGATTCAGGAATGGCTTCTTCCCCTCCACCATCTGATTTCTGAATGAACGATGAGTCCATGAACAGTACCTCACTACTCTTTTTGCACTACTTCTTTAATTTTTACATATGTAGTATTTATTGTAATTTATAGTTCTTAACTATTATGTATTGTAATGCACTGCAGTTGCAAAACAACAAATTTCACGACATATGCTAGTGATATTAAACCTGATTCTGATTCTGTGAGTGATGATAAACCTAATTCTGATACGGGTCTCCATTGTGGACTGAGAGTGGAAAGGGGACAGGGAGAGGGGAATCATGGTTGGGAAAATGAGAAGGGAATGGGAAGGCAGCGGAAAGCAGCAGAGAGACATTCTGTGATGGTCAATAAAACGATTGTTTGGAATCAAATGACCTTGCCTGCCGTCTCAGGGCTGGGTGTGTCTACACCCACACCACCCACCCACCGGGGCACTCCTTCTCTGCCACCTGTCCCATGGCACTCTACTCTCACCATTCCCAGCATCATTGCTCCCACCAGATTTACAAACTCACTCCCTGCTCCATGTTGACAGGTACAGCACTATGTAGAAGTCTTAGTAAACTGTATGTGTCCAAGACTTTTGCATAGTACTGTATATGGTGACATATACATACTTAGATAATAAATTTACTTTGACTGTGACCTGAAACATCTGCAATAACAGTGATCATTTGTGACTTTAATGCATAGGGGGCAATTAAGAATCTCTTAGATAGGTACATGGATGATAGAAAAATGGATGGTTATGAAGAAGGGAAATGTCAGATTGATCTTAGAGTAGGTTAAAAGTTTGGCACAACATTGTGGGCCGAAGGGTCTGTACTGTGTTGCAGTGTTCAATGTTCTGTATATGTTCTATATTGAATGGGTTAGCCAAATTACTATTCTCTGAATGAGGAAGTCCAAGAGTATATACAGGATGGTTCTTTGAACTAATTATTGAGGAACCAATACCAGAGAGGATGCATTAAGGTGTGAGAGGTCATTTCAAAGAAGTTGCGTGGGGCAAGCTTTCCTACACAGAGAATGGTAGGTACCTGGAATACACTGCCTGGGATGGTGGTAGAGCCAGAAACATCAGGGACTTTAAAGAGGTCTTTAAATAAACACATGAAGGTGAGAAAAGTGGAAGGATATGGACATTATGTAGGCAGAAGAGATTAGCCTGATTACAAATTTAAATGTTTCGGCACAACCTCACAGGCCAAAGGGACTGTTCCTGTGTTGTACTGCTCTATGTTCTGTGATCTAACCAGACATCTGGCCATACTTGACTGGGTATTGTGCAATGAGAAAGGATTCATGAGCAATCTCATTGTGCAAAGTTCTTTGAGGAGGAGTCACCACGATGGGGTGGAATTTTTTGTAATGATGAAAAGTGACATTGCTGATTCCGAGCCCGTAGTCCAGAATCTACATAAAGGAAACAATGCTGGAATAAGGTGAGAATGGCCAAAAGCAAAGATTTGAGGAGCACATGGATTACCTACAATGATTACATTTTCAGACAGCTGGTAAAAATAAAGCCAGTATGCTGGCTCAACTATGGCTAACAAAGAAAATTAGCCTTTATATCCAAACTGGCCTGAAAAGACTACAAACAGGAGTAGTTTAGAGGACCAAGGGATTAAGTGCAGAAAAATCAAGAACATAAATCTAATTGTGAAGGCTCAGAGTCATAGAACACTGCAGCATAGAAATAGGCCCTTCGGTCTATCTAGTCATGCCAAACTATTAATCTGCCACCTCTCATCAACCTGTATATCCTTGCCCATAAAGACTATGCATAGCATCACTTAGAAGGTCTTGTGGTCAGTTGAGACTAAAGTAGAACTTTTTGGCCTCAACACTAAGCGGTATGTATAGTGTAGATCTAATTCTGCATATCAGCCAGATAACACCATCCCTACTGTAAAGTATGGTGGAGGTAACCTCATGATGTGGGGATGCTTTTCAGCAGCAGGGACTGGAAATCTTGTCAGGTTTGATGAGAAGATGAATGCTGCTAAATATAGAAAGATCCTGGATGAAAACCTGCCAGCCTGTGCCCAAAAGCTTAAATTGGGGAAGAAGTTCATCTTTCAGCAGGACAATAACCCAAAGCACACTGCCACAGCAACTATGGAGTGGTTTCAAATGAAGAAAATTGATCTCTTTGAGTGGCCCAGTCACAGTCCCAACCTTAACCCGACTGAACATCTCTGGTAAGATCTGAAAAAGGAGCACGTGATTCACAAACACGAGAACATCTGCAGATGCTAGAAATCCAAAGCAACACACAAATAAAAATTTTCGGTTAAATTGATCAAAATCCCTGGTTGTAATGTTCATTTATGTGAACAAATAACTGGCAGCTGAATACTGTATTAATGATTTAAATGAACAAACTAAATGCATTATCTCCATGTTTACAAGCAACACAAAGTTGAGTGGGACTGTGAGCTGTGCGGAGGGTACAGAAAGCCTTCAGTGTGATCTGGAGAGGTTGAGCAAATAGTCAAGTACCTCATTAGCAACACACACAAAATGCCGGAGCAACTCAGCAGGTCAGGTAGTATCTATAGAAAAGAGTAAACAGTCAACATTTCGGGCCAAGACCCTTCTTCAGGTTGGAGGCTACCCAGATGGAATATGAGGAGTTGCTCCTCCAGTCTGAGTGTGGCCTCATCATGGCAGTGGAGGAGGCCATGGACTGACATGTTGGAATGGGAAGTAGAATTCAAATGGGCAATCTATATTTTTCTGGAAGACAGAATGAAGGTGCTCGACGAAGTGGTCTCCCAATCCGTGTTGGGTCTCCCTGATATACAGGATGCCACACTGGGAGCACCGGATATAGTAGATAATCCCAACAGACTCACATGTGAAGTGTTGCCTCATCTGGAAGGACTATTTGGGGCCCTGAATACTAGTCTGGGTAGCCTCCAACCTGATAGCATGAACACCAATTTCTCAAACTTCTGGTAATTGCCCCCCACTCACTATTCCACATTCCTATTTCCCTCTCTCACCTTATGTCCTTACCTGCCCATCACCTCCCTCTAGTGCTCCTCCACCTTCCCTTTCATCCATAGCCTTCTGTCCTCTCCGAGCAGATTCCCCCTTCTCCACTCTTTTCATACTTTATTGTCGCCAAACAATTGATACTAGAACGTACAATCATCACAGCGATATTTGATTCTGCGCTTCCCGCTCCCTGGATTACAAATCGATAGTAAATTTAAATTATAAATCATAAATAGAAAATAGAAAAGGGAAAGTAAGGTAGTGCAAAAAAACCAAGAGGCAGGTCCGGATATTTGGAGGGTACGGCCCAGATCCGGGTCAGGATCAGTTCAGCAGTCTTATCACAGTTGGAAAGAAGCTGTTCCCAAATCTGGCCATACAAGTCTTCAAGCTCCTGAGCCTTCTCCCGGAGGGAAGAGGGACGAAAAGTGTGTTGGCTGGGTGGGTCGTGTCCTTGACCTTGTCCTCACTCCTTTATCTCTTTCACCAACCAACTTCCCAGCTCTTTACATCACCCTCTCTCCTGGTTTCATCTATCACCTGCCACCTTGTACTTCTTCCTCCCCTCCACCCAGCTACTTACTCTAACTTCTCCACTTCCTTTCCAAGCCCAATGGAGGGAATTGGCCTAAAATGTCGACTATACTCTTTTTCACAGATGCTGCCTTGCCTGCTGAGTTCATCCAGCATTGAGTGTGTTGCTTTGGCTTTCCAGCACCTGCAGATTTTCTCGTGTTTGAAATATCTCATTATTTTGTTCTCTTTTTGCACCACTTAGTTTTTATATCTCTTATTGTAAAGTATAGATTTTTATGTATCACATTTTGCTGCAGCAGCACAATAACAAATTGCACAACATCTGACAGTAATGATAAACCTGATTCTGAAATACATGGTAGGTGCAGTATAATGTAGATACTGCAAAGTTTCCAGTTTGGTGTCAAAAACAGGAAAAAATGTATATTTTAGTGATAGACTGGGAAAGGGGGAGGTGAAGCAAGATCTTGTGCACAGTCAGTGAAAATAGACATGCAGGTGCAGCTGGCAGTTAAGAAGGCAAATGCCATGTTCGCCTTTAAAGTAAAAGGATTTGAATACAAGCGTGGGCTGCCTTATTGCATGGGAAGAATGTTTTTGTGACGGAGCAAAAATGACAGGACTGTCCCCTGACAAGGGATTGGGAAGATTAGGCTTTTATTCACAGGTTCAGGCCTATATTCACGAGTTCAGGCCTATATTGTAACTATATTCACAAGTTCTGCAGAATGAGAGGGATTTAATTAAAACTAAACGTTGCTGGAAAGACTGGACAGGCAAGATGCAGAAAGATGTTTCTAACCATGGGAAACATTGATCAACCCTAAGGATATGGGGTAGACAACTTAGGAGTGAACTGAAAAAAATGCAACACACATAAAAGTTGCTGGTGAACACAGCAGGTCAGGCAGCATCTCTAGGAAGAGGTGCAGTCGACGTTTCAGGCCAAGACCCTTCGTCAGGACCTGGCCTGAAACGTCGACTGCACCTCTTCCTAGAGATGCTGCCTGGCCTGCTGCGTTCACCAGCAACTTTTATGTGTGTTGCTTGAATTTCCAGCATCTGCAGAATTCCTGTTGTTTGCGTTTTTTAAAAAAAAAATGCAATCATCCAAAGATTGGTGAACCTATGGAATTCTCTACTTCCAAAGACAATTGAGGCCAAAATCAGTATTTTCAAGAATAAATTACGTATTGAGGCTGAACATGGGGAGAAAGCAGGAAAAGGATTTGGATAATCACCACAGGTGAGAATTGAACCCAGGTCACTGGCACTGTAAAGCTCTACACCAACATTGCCGCTAATCAAGTGCCTGGTTGAAGCACCTAATTGATATGACTTAGCCTGGAAGTAAGGGCAAAATGATTTAGTTTGTGCTAATTAAAGTTTTAATCACATGGCAGTGAAGAAAACATACAATTGATTTCTTGGCAATGGTGTGATTGAAGCAAAAACAGGTTTAATTTGCTTTCTCATTTACTAAAGTGTAGATGTACTTTGTGTAAATGTTATTTATTAATTCTAGTTAACTAGTTACATTTGTTACTTTTTGACATTTTTACCTTGTTCAATTTTTTTTTATTTCACACACAATCCACTTTTAATAGTTTTTACACATGAAAAGGAAACATTGAAAGCTACTAACAGTTTTAACGTGCAGTTTGTATGGTGCTAGGGCTTTAATAATGTTTAAACTGCACCAGTATTGATGGGTTATCATTTTTGTACAGTGAAGTATGGCTGAGAGAATGCCTTCTCTCCTTGGAAAGTATTTTTAACATCGTAATTCTGTTTTTACTAACTTATTTTGAATTCATTTATTGAAAATGCACTTTGCTGTTGCTCTCATTTCTGTATATTTGGCAAATACAGAATGGAAAGTCCCTGTTGAAGGGTCTTTGAACTGAAACTTTATCTCTGTTTCTCCTTTCACAAATCCTGCCAGACCCGTTGCGTTTCCGGCATTTTCTGATTTTATTTCAGAACTTTGGCATCTGCAGTTTTTGAGCTTCATTTGTTCCCAGTTTCTAACCATGGTGTTTTTAAATGGTTTTGACCAGAAATGGCTTGACTGTTCTTGTTTTTATTTTCAGTTCAGCATAGAAGTGTTTACTTATTTTTCACTTGTTCTGGAAAAATTAGGTTTTCTGATGCTTTGAAGAAAAACTTCAGTCAGCTTTTGATCTCCATAAAATTCAACTATATAAAAGAATCAATGGAACTGCAATATAGCCTTGAACTTCATTGCTAGCCTGTACAACACTTTCTCTGTAGCTGTAACACTATATTCTGTATTCTGTTACTGATTTTCCTTTGTTCAATTCCCACCATTGGCCATAAGGAGATTGTACATTTTCCCCTTGAATAAGGTTTCCTCACACATTCCAAAGACGTACAGGTTAGTAGGTTGTGGGCTGATGAATGCAATTGGGTGACACAGACTTGTTGAGCCAGAAGGGCCTGTTTCCTTGCTGCATGTGCTGTTAACAGTCATGGGGAGAACATTCAAACTCCTTACAGACAGCTGAGGGAATGAATCTGGGTCTCTGACACAGTAATAACATCACACTCACTGCTACTCCCCTCACAGTTGTGTTCTGGATCTTCCTGATACAACATGCTGATCTACCCCAAGCAGAACACAACAGTTTCTAGCCCTTCATTTTCCCAAACTCCTCTCCCTGCCAAACGCTGAACTCAAAATCTCTTGCCAGCTTGATCACGCCTTTCATTTCACCATTCACCGCACCCAACACCGTGATAGAATGCTGCTAATTGAGTTGAGTCTTGGATCTGAAATCTCCATACCCTTTCTACAGGCCTGGTTCAATATGTAGTCAGCTTCCTGAACTTGACGATGGTTCAATTCCCACCACTGTCTGTAAGAAGTTTGTACATTCTCCCCGTGACTGCATGGGTTTCCTTCAGTTTCCTCCCACATTCCAAAGATGTACGGTTAGGGTTAGTGAGTTGTGAGCATGCTGTGTTGGCGCCAGAAGCATGGCGACACTTGTGGATGGCCCAGCACAATCCTCACTAATTTGATTTGACACTAACAAAGTATTTCACTGCTTTGTCACTGCACATGTGACAAATATTGCTAATAAATTCAAAGTATGGAAAATTAGACCAAGTATCGTGGGAACAGTCACTGCCATATCTCTCACAAGAAGAGCTGAATCACCTCAATCCTCCAAGCTCAACATCACTCTCAATCAGCAACCTAATCCTCCAATCACACACTCCAGCCACTGATCAAGTGAAGGTCCCAATCTCCACCCCCCAACTTGGCTGCTTAACTTGCCTTTACCTCCACCCCAATTTCACACTACCACCTTGGCTCAATACCCATCTACCCATCTCCAGCCTCAATCTTCTGCCCACAGCTGCCAGTCACTGTGATCATCTAGTGCTTCCATTAAGGCTGCAATCAATTTTCTGAGCCTTAAAATGATTGATGCGAAGGAAACCTATTTTTATTCAGGTTCAAAGATAAAACTATTTTTAGTTTTGTTATTAAAATTGCATGGGCTTGCCTCAGAGATCAAGAGCTAAAGTTTCCTTTGCATCTGTACATTTCATAAGAGCTTCTCTCTCTACACTGTTCACTTATTTTCCTCTCAAAAACATGCAACACTGCAGTTGTTTCAAGCATTAATTTACAGAGAAGGTCTGTGGAACTTGGAGTCCATTTAGTTAATTATTTTTCCTCAAACTTATTAATATTTATGGCAAACTACCAAAGAATTGAGATTACTGTTATACAGTCACCTAGCACTCTGTATTGTAGTTTATGAAATATAGAAAAGCATGCAATGTCAAGATAACATTAGCATAAAACTGTTGAACTAATGTCTGTACACAGTAAATTTTCCTAAAAATTCTATCTCACTACACAAAGCAGCTTCACTCTACAGTATTTTGGAAGAACCATTTAAATATATTCTACGTAAATTCCATTCTTGTAGGTGTTAAGAGTTCTGCAGGTTTCTTAAAAAAATGTCTCTGTCCTTAAAAATCCCAATTCTTATTTGCAATTCCAATTTGCATTAGATATCCAATTGGTACCTGGAGTATTTTCCTTCAATGTGAGCATCTTGCAATACGCAAAAAGAACATCACCTGCGATAAATTAAAATGCACTTTGTCCTTGCTTTTTTTTTAAATCACATAATGAAATGCTGTCATTTGAACTTCATAGTTGCAATTCCTTTTGTAGTAAATAGATAAGAATAAAATATTCTTCTATTCTGAGAACATCTGGAACATTGGAAATGGAAGAGTGCACTGTTATAAGATATCTGTGGCACTCAAAAGAATAAAACACAAAAGCCTCTGTAACAAATTATCTGTCATTCTACACCATATATCAACTTATAGAAACAAACAATATTGTTAAAACAGCATTCACCTGAAGGTTTTAGTCTATTGTTAATTCAGACAACAATCTCCACACCACTTCACTCATCTCTAACTGTTTGATGGTATTTGATCAACTGCACCTTCCTATTTATTTTTTTTTGGAGAGGAATCTCAAACACACAAATGGAAAATTTATTTTCCACAAATCTTATGTCTGTTACCTGTTCAGATTTAAGGAAGGCTAATTTTTAAGCAACGACCTAGCATAATTTGACTGTTAGGGCCATTTCTCTATGAGCAAGAAAAACTGTTAATTCATTCAAAATAAATACCAATACACATATTATTCCAATGTTTTTTAATTTTATTAATAAACTTTTTAATGATACCAAATTAACTGCTGGGGTTAATTTCCAAAATCAATGATAATTCTGAATGAGTTATTGGAATCAGACCATTTTGATGGCCCCTTTGAAACTGACAAGATATTGTGACTTCACTTGAAGGTCAGCTTTATAATCTATCATGTTGATACTGAAAAGGTAAAAAAAAAAAATTAAAAGTTAACTGAATTTCAAAAAAAAAACAGAATGACTGCCTGAATGAAAACCTGAAGAAAACCCAATAATTCTTGAAACCTGCTCACTGGTTGAAATCAGCTATTTCTTTACTCTTGATGGAACATTTGGCATAGACAAAGACTACAGAAAGTGGTGGATACTATCAAGTCCATCACAGGAAAAGCTCTCGCCACCACGGAGCACATTTACAATGAGCACTGCCACAAGAAAACAGCATCTATAATCACAGACCTCCATCATCCAGGCTATGCTCTCTTCTTGCTGCTACCAGTGGGCACAAACCTTAGGTCCTACGCCACTAGGTTCAGGAACAGTTATTATCATGCAACCATCAGGTTTCTGAACCAACGTGGACAACTTTAATCACCACAACACTGAACTGATTCTATGATCTACACACTCACTTCCAAGGACTTTTTATAACTCATGTTTTCTGCATTATATCTTTTATTTGCACAGTTTGTCTTCTTTTGTATATTGGCTGTTTGTCAGTCTTTACGTATAGTTTTTCACAAATTCTATTGTATTTCTTTATTTTGTTTGTAAATTCTGCAAGAGAAAATGAATCTTAAAGCAGTGTACAGTAACATATACACAGTTTGATAATAAACTTTAATTTTGACTTGACAGCATCAATACATTAATCAGTTGTGGAAAGCACATGGGTTGACAAGACCAGGCTGAGGGCAATATAATGATCCATAAACAAAAATAGTCCACTGACACTGAAGATTAATTGTATAAATTCCTTGTATTGCAATAATGCTTGAATCACATTTTGTATAGATTTTATTTCCATGAACGTCAGTTACCAAGTTCAGTACTAAGGCATTAGGTAATTAGCTATAGGAGTATTTGTGCCCTAGAATGTGGGAATTGAAATGTCATTATTTTACACAGACATTATTTATATATTTGTTTTAAGTTCTTAATGCTGCCAAGCATTATATTCCTGTGTCTGACTCTTCAGCATCATTTACACACTAATCTTCTGCCCTAGATACTCACATACACCACATGAACAATAATCCGGGAGGATAAGAATGATATTATTCTACAGAGTGAGATTTACTTTTCCCATAGCAACAATTGTATAATGGGAAAACCCACAGAAAGCAAACTGTTAAATTACAAAAAAGAATTGTACGCTATTACTCATAAATGTTAATATGGCAATCTCTATTTTAGTATTATATCTGAGTTTACAGTAAGGCAGGAAGGTGTTCTAAATCCACACCATGCTGTTGAACTTGTATTATTGAGTAAACCTATTATTGACAGCACTGTTACTTTTATGTTTTCTTTAGATGAAATATAAAATAAATTAGCATTGCTGTGGTTTGCTGATGCTTAACATCTTCCTTCATAATCCAGCGACTTTTTTTTAATAACTCTAAAATGCCATTATCAATGGAGCAAGCTAAAGATTGGATTTTGCTGAAGTTTTGCATTCATCTAAAAATAATAAAATTATAATTAACAGTTAATGCTGATTTTTAAATTACTAAGTATGCAAACAGAAATCCATTAAAAGCTAAATCGTTTCAACCAGTTCAACTTATTTTTGTTAATGGGTTTGGGGAGCCGTGGAAGTAATGAACATTTTAATCGAAAATTTTAAGTCTTCAAATAAAGGTTTTAATGAGGACAAAGCACTATAAATGCATCAGTTTTAAAATAAAATGTACATTTCATCTCGCCTGAGAAAATTGTCTTGCATCACTGTTTGCTCCAATGAGAAATCTATTTTAACTTGTGATTAAAACATGACAAATGATATGAAAGACTAGCTGGGATACAGATTCTTGCACTATAAATAGGCTAAAAGAGTGCTTCAGTTTGAATTTCACAAAATGTTAACAATTCCTCACACAAAATACTGCAATATCAAATATCAATTAAAGCAGATTCATTTCTTTGCACTTCCTGAAAGTGCAAACTGACAAATATTACTTTTCTTTCTGTATCAGCAGCAATTTTACATAGCAAATAAAATTATTTGTTTTAAAACATTTAAATACAAGCAGTAGATGACTTGCTGATTTCGTAGTTAATACAGCATGTCATTCAATTGAATATATAAAAGGTTACCTTTTCTAAAAACTTGTTCTGGGGTTTCCTGAAGAAAGAGGTCTTGGCAGTAAAGAAACAATCTTCTAAGTCTTCATCTAAGCTGCAATATCCACTGCTCATACTTGTATTCCACGTCATCCAATGACTTAATTTTGTGATCAAAAATCATCAGAATATCCTGGAGGATTTACTGTGCTGTCCAACAGATCTTAAAGCTTCAAAAAAAAAAAAAAAAAAAAAAAAACTGCACCACAGTACTGCAGTTTCCCAATACAGACATAAGTTGCCTTGCACAAGTCAGGAAGAGGGTATCATACAACACATACACGTAGATTCTTCACTATTCTCAGCCAGCTGCAGCTGCTTGTTTTTACTTCAGTTGTCGTTAATGCTTAACAACTTAATCCCCTATATGTTCTATGTCTTTGCCTCTGACACTGAATTTCTGTATTTATACATGGGCAGTGTGCCTAGCTTCCACTGCCATTCAGAAAGTCTCTCCTGGCAGCCGGCTGAACATGGTGTAGTTGAGCACTTTGACTGTGGAGCTGTTAGCTGCTGTACTGCACACCATCTGTGGCTAATCAGCTATCTGCATGCATACACGAGCTGAGTGAGGTCAGCTCCTTCCTGGCTTCTGGTTCTGTGTATTTCAAACCAAAGCCACATCCTGCTTCAAGATTTAACATGCTAAGCTCACACATACATGTCTTTTTATTATCACAGCCATTTTGTGTCCCTGATATTCACAAAGAATATAAAGCATCACATTCATTCTCAGCAATGCCTCCTTTAAACAATACACCTAGCACTGAAACCCATGTACCCTGTTAATTATGTTTCCATACACACCATCACCTATATTCCATTCATCCAACAATTTAACTTAATTCTTACATAATTTTAAAATAACAAGTTTCCTATGCCTCGACACCCTATGTATAACACAACTGCAGCATGTAATAAACTGACTCAGGATGACAAAATCCTTTAAGTGAGCAGGCTAATCTGCTGCAATGCCATGCAAAATTTCTAAACTGACAATGCACTGTGACACAGTAATATTGGCTGCATTGTTTGATGCATTTAAAAATAAGTGAAAATATATATTTCAGAAATATTAAACTATCCTTACATCTGCAGTCCTGCAAATCTAGCTTGCAGTCAACAGAATTAATATATTTTGAATATAATACAAATGTGCTCGCAACCCATTCTTTCCAAAATTCCTTAATGAAAAAACAGCAGTTTCACAGAGTATTTTCCCTCATATACCAATCTTAAAGTCAATAGAAAATATAGGAATAAAAATTCTCTAAGCGACAATCCCACATTCGGTCATTCATTCTTTCTAAATTAATAGTTAATTTGCCTGTCTATTAAGAATTAATTCAATGGTGGATGTTATCCACTCTTGTCTTGCTTAATTTGTAGGCTCATAGCCATTACAAAATTACGTTGATCTTTGATTCTTTTTTCTTTCACGGAACGAAAACAAAGCAGTTAAGTATTCAGGACATGTTCCAAGGAATGAGAGGGTAATGGCCTCAGTGCTAACAGGGGTTGTTATAGCTATATATACAGTGACATTGTTAGGGACCTGGCATAAACCCCTGTCTTTCTGCTGCTGTGCTGGAACCTGGTACAAATCATCAAACATATGGCAAATAGGAGCAAGGCAGCCATTCATCCTTCAAGACCGCTGCACCATTCAACAAGATCGTGGCTAGTTGCTAGTTTCCGACTGTGGGTGCCACGGTAGCATAGTGGTTAGAATAATGCTTTACAATGCTAGCAATCAGGGTTCAATTCCCACTATTGTCTGCAAGGAGTTTGTATATTCTCCCCGTGATCACACATGTTTCCTCTACGGGTTAGGGTTAGTAAGTTGTGGGCATGCTATGTTGGGCACCAGAAACATGGCGACACTTACAGGCAACCCATCAAGTCCTTGGATTGTGTTGGCTGTTGACTAAAATGACACTTTTCATGATATGTTTCAATGTACATATGATAAAATAAAGATAACCTGTAATCTTTTTTTACACCCCTGTAGCTCTAAGAACTAAATCCAACTCCTGAATATAGTCCATAACTTGTCCTCAATTGCTTTCTGCAGTAGAATTTCACAGATTTAATCCCTACCATTATCATTGCTGAAAATATACAATAACTTCCAGTAGCAACCTAGAGCCTGGGCCTCTGGCACAGTTGAAGCTTAAATTCACTCTTGGTGCACTGGAATTTCAGGGCTATTCAATTTAAATCGATGATCCGAACACAGGTACCTTTCACCACTACAGCACTCTCACCTGCCCGGATTATGCGATTAAATCTTTCATGCACATCATGAAACCATAACTTTGTCTCCAGAAATCACAGGGAAGTGAATAACGTTGACCCAGGGACTAGCCACAGTTAAGTGGCTTGTACTGTTGCCGATATGATTGGAGAAATGGTAGATGAAATTTAACCAGGCCAAATATGAAGCTGTGCACTTTGGGAGATCAGATATAAAGGGACAGTACACTCTTAATGGCAAGACTTTGTTGATGTACAGAGGGATCTCGAGGTCCAAAACCATAGCTCCCTGAAAGGGGCCACACACGTTGATAGGGTGGTGAAGAAGGGATGTGGCATCCTTGCCTTTATTAGTCGAGGCACTGAGCTCAAGAGTTGGGAAGTTACATTGCAACTCAATAAATCTCTAATTATGCCACATCTGGAGTATTGCGTTCAATTCTGGTCACCCCATTATAGGGAGGATGTCAAGGCTTTTGGGTGGTGGGGTGGAGATACGTCTCCATCAAAGGAGGTGTAAGGAGCTCCTTCCCTCCACTAGCCTGCAGGTCACCCTTGGGCAAGGTGTAGCACCTGCTTGGGCCTCTGATCAGGGTCACATGAAACCATGGGAGCAGGTGGTGGGTGGCCGTATGAATAGCTGGTGCATATCACAAGCACTGGTTATGCAGTCACTTCCACCAGGCAGACAATCTCTGAAGAGTAGAGTATCGATAATGGCTGGAGCCACGCATCTTGTAAAGACACTGCCCAGAAGGTGGCAATGGCAAACCACTTCTGTAGAAAAATATGCCCAGAACAATCACGGTCAAAGACCATGATCGCCCATGTCATATAACACAACATGTAATGATGGTAATGATGATGATGATGATCAAGGCTTTGGAGAGGATGTAGACGACTTATCAGGTTGCTGCAGGATTAAAGGGCATGTGTTATAAAGAGAGGTTGAACAGACTTGGCTTAATTTCTATGAACTGGTAGAGGCTGACAGGAAATCTGATAGAAGTTTATAAGATTATGGGAGACATAGATAGACAGTCAGTATCTTTCTCTAGTTGAAATGTAAATGGCATGATTGATTGTCTTGGACATTTTATTGTGATTACAAGACCCTATTGGGCATTGCTAATGTAGAATACTGCAAGTCTTCTTAATCAGTTCATTGGCAAGACCTACAGTACAGGAGCTGCATTGCCTTAGTTGTTGCGTGGAAAAATCCCTTATGCCTTAGAGTCACCTGAGTGGTCACCGGCAAAGGAGGTGTCAGAGGTAGCTGTGGGCCTCTGGACTTCTTACCGGCTCGCAGGCTGGTTCCCTTCTGTCTGTGTTCACTCAGTGGAAGAACAAGCTGGACCAGGACCATTCAGGTTCTTGAGCAATATAGCTTTTCTCTTTCTGACTATTTTTCTGAAATCATAACCATATGTGCTATGTGCAATGTGTAGTAGTGCTGTGTGTCATTGGTAATGTGTTTTGCACCTTGGCTCCAGAGAAATGGTGTTTTG
This sequence comes from Mobula birostris, assembly GCF_030028105.1. Taxonomy (NCBI): domain Eukaryota; kingdom Metazoa; phylum Chordata; class Chondrichthyes; order Myliobatiformes; family Myliobatidae; genus Mobula; species Mobula birostris. The sequence goes on along the minus strand of NC_092383.1, from coordinate 93,265,117 downwards.
TTTGGCTGTATTCATGTATGGTTGAATAACAACTAAACTTGAAACTTGTGAGTTCAAAGAAGACGTGCACGGTTTTTTGTTCTTTAACACTGAGAGTGGTGCGCTGCCAGTGGTGACGGTGGGGGAACGCAGCAAGCCAGGCAGCATCTGGGGAGTGGAATGAACAGTCAATGGTTCAGGTCAAAGTTTAAAGTAAATTCATTAGCAAGGTACATATATGTCACCATATACAATACAAACCTGAAATTCATTTTCTTACGGGTAGTCAATAAATCTATAAAATAATAACCATAACATAATCAATAAAAGACCGCCCAACAAGGACATTCAACCAGAGTGCAGAAGACATAATGATAAATAAATAAGCAATAAATATGGAGAACATAAGATGGAAAGTCCATGAAAGTGAGTCCATAGGTTGTGGGAAAAGTTCAATAACGGGAAAGTGAAGTTGAGTGAAGTTAACGATTAAGTGAACGTTGGTTCAAGAGCCTGATAAGAGAGGGGTAATAACTGTTCCTGAACCTGGTGGTGAGATTCCTGAACCTCTTGAACCTCCTCCTGATGACAGCAGCGAGAAAAGAGCATGACCTGGGTGGTGAGAGTGCCTGATAATGAATGTTGCTCTCCTGCAACAGCGTTTTATGTAGATGTGCTCAATGGTGGGGAGGGCTTTAACAATGCTGGACTGTGACATATCCACTACATTTGTAGAATTTTCCATTCAAGGGCATTGGTTTTTCCGTAGCAAGTAGTGATTCAGCCAGTCAATACTCTCCACTACACATCAATAAGTCAAGTCAAATTTATTTATAAAGCACATTTAAAAACAACCCATGTTGACCAAAGTGCTGTACAAACCATAACAGGTTGCTAAAATCACAAACACAAGAAACACAGATATAAACAACAAGGCACACAGCTTATAGGCACAAAATAAATAGCACATGAGCCTAGGCACAAGCCAAAAATCAGCCACATCAGGAAGATTCAAACGCTAGTGAATAAAGGCAAGTTTTGAGCCTGGACTTAAGAGTCAATGGAGGGGGCAGATCTGATAGGGAGGGGAATGCTATTCCACAGTCTAGGCGCTACAACAAGTAGAATAAGGAGTTAGAAGGTCTGCGATATAGGAGGGGACCAGCCCATTTAGGGCTTTATAGACAAACAGGAGAACCTTAAGATCAATTCTAAACTGTACTGGTAGCCAGTGGAGAGAGGCCAGGATAGAAGTAATATGGTCCCTCTTCCAGGCACCTGTCAGGAGCCTGGCTGCGGCGTTCTGGACCAGTTGCAGGCTGGACAGGGACAACCGACTAATCCCAGTATACAGGGAGTTGGAGTAGTCCAAGCGGGAGGATATAAGAGTGTGGATGACTTTTGAGATCTTTGAAAGAGAGAAACGACTTGATTTTGGCAATAGTACGAAGCTTGGAAAAAAACTGGCTTTTACTACTGCATTTACTTGCTTGTCAAACTTAAAGGCGGAATCAAATATCACACCAAGGTTTTCGACATGGGATTTGACAAGGGTGGACAGGTTATCAAGACTGTTGGTAATCACTTTGATGGAGACAGGGGGCCAAATAGGACAACTTCAGACCTGCCTTCATTCAGCTGTCAGAAGTTTTGTGCCACCCAACACCATGTCCTCCAGGCAGTTCATGAGGCTGACTAGATTTAACTGGTTGTTTGGTTTCAAGGGGAAATAAAGCTGTGTGTCGTTAGCATAACAATGGAAGGAAATGTTGTGTTTTTGAATGATTTGGCTGAGGTTTGTCAAAGTTTTAGGTGTCATGCTCAATCTCCTAAATAGAGGTTGCTGCTCTTCATAATTATGCTTAAGTGCTGGATCCAGGACAGGTCCTCTAAAATAATAACACCAAGAAATTTAAAGTTGCTGATCCTCTCCGATGAGGACTGGCTAGTGGACCTCTGGTTTCCTTCTCCTAAAGTCAATAATCAGCTCTTTGGTCTTGCTGACATTGAGTAAGAGGTTGTTATGGCACCACTCAGCCATACTTCCAATCTCTCTCTTCTATGCTGATTCATCACCACCTTGGATTCAGCCTACAACAGTGATGCCATCAGCAAACTTGAAAATGGCATTGGAGCTGTGCTTAGCCACAAAGTCATAAGAGTAAAGAGAGTAAAGCAGGAGGCTAAGCACACAACCTTGTGGTGCACCTGTGCTGATGGAGATTGAGAAGATGTTGTTGCCAATCCATACGGACTAGGGTCTGCAAGTGAGGAAATCAAGGATCCAATTGCACAAGAAGGTATTGAGGCCTAGATCATGGAGCTTATTGATTGCTTTTGAGGGGATGATGGTATTGAATGCTGAGTTATAGTCGATAAAGTGCATCTTGATGGAAGTATCTTTGCTGTCCAGATGTTCCAGGGTTGAGTGAAGGGCCAAAAAAAATGGCATCTGCTGTGGACCTATTGGACCCGATTGACAAATTGGAGCGGATCTAAGTCACTTGTTATGCTTCATCACCAACCTCTCAAAACACTTCATCGCTGTTGATGTACGTGCTACTGTATGATAGTCATTGAGGCAGGTGACCACACAATTCCAGGGCACAGGTATAACTGAGGCCTGCTTGGAGCAGCTGGGTACCTCGGACGGCCAAAGTAAGAAGTTAGAGATATTGGTGAACTCTCCAGCCCGCTGATCAGCACAGGTCAACACTACTTGGCTAGGTACCCCGTCTGGGCCAGATGCTTTGTGTGTTCGTACCTCCCCCGCCGAAGGCTGCTCACATGTCAGCCTCTGAGCCTGAAATCATAGGCTCATCAGAGGATGTGGAAGTTCGTGATGGTTCCTCCGTGTTTTGATTGTCAAAGTAAGCATAAAAGGCACTGAGCTCATCTGGAACCAAAGCCCTGGTGTCCCCTGATTTAACTTTATAAGAGCTGACAGTATTCAATCCCTTTCACAACTGTAGAGTATTCTTCACTGATTCAAGTCTAGTCTGGGATTGCCACTTCGCCTGTGAGATGGCTTTCTGAAGATCGTACCTGGACCTCTTGTAACTATCTTGATGCTTCTTAGATCAAGATGCTTCATCTGAACACTTAGCTCAAACTGTTGCCTGTTTATTCCCTTTCATAGGTGCTGTCTGACCTGTGAGTTCCTCCAGCATTCTGTGTGTGGTTCTCAAAATTTCCTGCAAGATCTTTTGTTTCTGACATTAACCACAAGTATTAGCTTGGCTCCTCCCTCCACAATTGCTGACAGGACTGCTGAGTATATCTAGAATTTTGTTTTTAGTTCAGATTTCCAGATGGCACAATCCAGTGGATTCCTATTAATTGGGACACAACAGGACCAGTACATTTTGGCCCAACTAAGCTGCTGCCCCAATTAGCCAAAATTTCATGGTAATAGTTAAATGGGTATTAAAAAAATTCAAAGTACTACTTAACTGAGTAACAAATTATGTACTTAAATGAAATACAGAACAAATCAGAACACTACCAAAACTACTACAGTACTATAAGATTGTGCATTACCTTACTTACAGACCCCAGCGCACGCGACTAACTATAGTTAGAAACTTTAGCAACGGTCTCCTGTCAAGGGAATCCCGGCTACTTTCTCTATTTATTTTTTGTTCTTTAAGAGTTGCCCCAAATAAGTGGCTGTCCTGATTAACCAATGGCTTTATTAACCAGAATCTATCGATTTCCTAGCTTATGGGGGCTGGTTACACAATAGAACATAGACCAGTACAGTACAGGCCCAACTTACAATGTTGTGCAAGTCTTTAACCTACTCCAAGATTAACCTAATTCTTCCATCCCACATTCCCCTCTATTTTCTTTCATTCATGTCTCCCTTCAGAGTCTCCAATATTCCCTAAAGTATCTGCCTCTACCACCACCCCGGCATCACATTCTACGCATCCAGTACTCCGTACAAAATAAAATCTACCTCTGACATCCCTCCTATACTTTCCTCCAATCACCTTAAAATTATACCCTCACATATTAGCCATTACTGCCTTGGGAAAGAGTCACTAGCTGGCCACTCTATCTATGCCTCTCATCATCTTATACACCTCTATCAAATCACCTCCCATCACCAAAGTGAAAAGCCTCAGCATGCTCAACTGATCCTTAAAAGACATGCACTCTAATCCAGGCAACATCCTGAAAAATCTCTCTAAAGCTTCCACATACTTAATATCACAAAGAGACCAGAACTAAACACAACATCAATCTTATATTTTGTAACTCCAAAACATAAATCTAATTGTAAGAAAAAGTTGGAGCTGGGAGTGCAAGTCTAACTTAGTTTTTACTTTAAGCAAGTCATGCATGTATCACGTGACGACATGATGACATGCCATTTACGTACCTTTACAGATAACCTGCAATGCATTATGTAAACAACAAAGAATGCTTCATCAAACAATATAGTTACAATATTAGCAACACACACAAAATACTGGAGGAACTCAGCAGGCCAGATAGCATCTATGGAAAAGAGTAAACATTTGGGCTGAGACAAATCATCAGGATTGAAAAAAAAAGATGAGAAATCAGACCAAGAAGGTGGTAGGAGATAGGTGAAACTAGGAGAGGGGAAGGGATGAAGTAAAGAGCTGGGAAGTCAATTAGTAAAAGAGATAAAGGGCTGGAGAAGGGCAGATCTGATAGGAGAGGACAGAAGACCACGGAAGAAAGGGAAGGGGGGAGCAGCACCAGAGGTGATGGGCAGGTAAGGAGATAAGATGAGAGAGGGAAATGGGGAATGGTGAAGTGGGGAAAGGGCAATTACCAAAAGTTCAAGAAATAGATGTTCATGCCATCAGGTTAGAGGCTAACCAGAAGGAATACAAGATTTTGCTCGTCCAACCTGAGTGCGGCCTCATCACAGCACTAGAGGAGGCCATGGACTGACTTGTCAGAATGGGAGTGGAAAGTAGAATTGAAATGGGTGACCACCGGGTGATCCTGGTTTTTCTCAAATAATACTGAAATATTAAATACACAATATTCTGGTAGTCTAACCAGACTTTTATAGAGCTGCAACATTATTGTATTATAACCAGGAAATTAACTCCCCTTCTTTGAAAATAGTTATGGTATCTCATGCAGAAAATGGTACCTCCCATAGTGCATACTTGCTCAATAAAAGCACTGACAAATCAGCCTGGATTATGCATTCAAATTCTAACCTCAAAGCAAAGTGCAACCTACCATTAAAATGTTTTGTCTTGATGTCAATTTAGATGTTGAATTAATTCAAAAATTCTGATGCATGTAACTGCTGTCAATAAATTAGAACGTCTGTTAAGTTTCAAAGACCAACTAATGAAGAAACTTAGAAATGCATGTAACATAGTTTGTCACTTAAGTATTCATTATTGATAAAAAAAAATTGTCCTTCACCAGTGTGTTTGTTAAATTCTAATCACACATTCCTGGGACGCAAAACATCATTCCCCAATCTTTAACTGCTTCTGCACCTGCCAGCCACAATGCAAACAAACCCACTGCATATTTCCTGCTCACTTCTGACCACAGACCACATGTTACAGTTAGCAGAGTTAGTATTTATGGGAAGGGTGACCCACTAAACATATTTTGTAATGGAGGCTTTATTCACAAATCTTTCAGAGTTAAAGAGCAACATTAGAGTTTTTTTTAAAACTTACTCACAGATTACTGTAGCTCATACATATCGCAACCGCACTAGCCTAGGAGTAATTGAGAGACCATTTCAGAGGACAGTTCAAAGTTACCACATTGGTGTTTGTCCTTAGTCAAATACAAGTCAGATTGGACAAGGATCACTAGTTTCCTTCCCTACATGACATGACTAAATGTCTGATTTTTACAATAATCCATGGTCACATTAAACTTTTATTCCAGATTTATTTAAATTAAAATTCAACTGCTGTGATCAGATTTGAATTCGTGGATGATATGAACCACCACTCTTTCTGTGTTAATTTTAAAAGAGTCTGCATTTTATAGTTTATTCAAGACTCAAGATTGTTTAATGTTATTTCCTATACACACAAGTGTAAAGAAGAATGAAATAGACCACAAGTCCTTGAGATATAGGAGCAGAAGTAGGCTACTTGGCACATTAAGTCTGCTCTGCCATTCACATCATGGATGACAAAGGGGTCCCAAATTTAAAGCCTATTCACCAGGAATCTACCTAGTTACATCAGTCTTCTTTAAATCAAGCCCCTACCACATCCTTGGACTGTGTTCGTTGACACATTTCACTCTATGTTCCAATGTAAATGTGGCAAATTTCACATCAGTTAATTTAGCAGAGATTTCATAGTAAACCAGGAATTCACATTTGTACATTGTGTTGGCTCTAAGGAAACAATAAGTGCATATTAGATTATGCATAACTGACAAAATACAAATTATGATTTGGAAGCTTTTTCTTCAAAGTTCAATTTTAGTTTGTCATTCAACCATATATATTGCCAAGTGAAACCACGTTCCTCCAAACCAAGGTACATAACATAGTACATATAACTCAGACACACAAAACATACACTAATATTACTACAAAATAATTTAATAAATAAGGTGCCTTTAAACACAAGTTAAAAAGTAAACAGTATAACACTACTGGCACTTCATATGTGATGAGACCTGAGTGATGGCAGGGAGTTCAATAGTCTTGCATCCTGGGGGAAGAATCAGATTCGGGTTTATTATCACCGGCATGTGACGTGAAATTTATTAACTTAGCAAATTTCTGAATTTGCCGTTTCCCATTCTAACCCTAATGCTATGATACCTCCTGCCTGATGGTAGGGGGTCAAGGAGATTGTTGGACAGATGGGAGGGATCATGAAATAATACCAGGGCCCTGTGTACACAGCAAATTGCATAAATATCTGATGGGTGGAAGACAGACCCCGATGATCACAATCCTTTGCAGAGACTTGCAGTCAGATGCCTTTCAATTCCCGGGACATCGCTGTGCTTTCTTGACCAAAGGGATGATTTTTAAAGAAATGCAGGTCATTTATTAAGTATGCATATTTTGGTAGCTATTATTGCCTAGATTATTAATTGCTGAAAACTGCATGAACCGGGCTTCTGAGGCAGTAGGAGCAGTGAGCAGAGAAAATGCTGCTGGTGGTGAGAGATAACTTATGGCAGCTGCTGACTAATGTTTACATTCTCGACTTAAATTGAAGTCTAGCTACAACAGCTCACCAACTATAATCAAAATTCATGAAGGAAAGCCAGAACGACACATTAACTACTGCAAGCTGATAATGTACGAGTTTGCTCAGTTATCCGGTGATGCAACTGCTTGCTTGAAAATGTAATTTTATAGTTACGACTATAGGGATAAAAACATCAGGACTTGCTTTGATTGATAACCCAAGATTCAGATTGCCTGAACTAAAGTGAAGTAAATCAGGGAGGAAATATTCAATAAATTTTCTACAACGGTTAAAAAATGGTGTCTACGTACCGGAAACAGAAACTACCAAGTTCTGCATTATTCTCACAATAATTGCCCAGAATATTAATGTAGAGAGGTTCAGTTCCTGTCTATAATAGTGTTTGAGCACTTGTTATACTGCAAGGTGCAATATGTTTTCACCTTGTATGTCTTTGCAGCTATACTCCCTATTTTAATGGCTCACTGAAGAAATCTATATCTATCTGAGCAAAAAGATTAACTAAAGTTAAGGTGCATACAAGCGGTTTGCTCTGTGATAAAGGCCCCTAACCACATCCTGTTTTTCAGCTGTAGAGTATTTCATGAAGTTAACTTTATTTCTCAGTTTAAGGATGAATCAATAGTGAGGTGCATTTCAGAGATGAGTCAATAATTTAGTTTTCCAATAGAAAGGTGCAGTATTTAAAACTAACATCTGGATGCATGCTGATGAAAGAAAAAAAATGAGGAAATTCATTTACTTAGCGCAGAAAACACAAGCTAAAACTTATCTGACAATAATTATAAAAGGGGTGAATTATTGATACATGAGAAAATCTGCAGATTCTGGAAATTCAAAGTGCTGGAGGAACTCAGCAAGTCAGGCAGCATCTATGGAAAAGGATAAACAGTTGACATCGTGGGCCCTTCATCAGAACTGGAAAGGAAGGGGAGAAATCAGATAAGAAGGTGGGGGGAGGTGACCAAGAAGTAGAAGGTGGTAGGTGATAGGTAATAGAGGGGAGGGGGGGGCAGAAGTAAGGAGCTGGGAAATTGAATGGTGAAAAAGATAAAGAGCTGGAGAAAGGGGAATCTGATAGGAGAGGACAGAAGACCATGAAGGAAACAGAAGGGGCAAGAGCACCAGAGGGAGGTGATGGGCAGATAGGGAGATAACGTGAGAGAGCGAAATGAGCATGGGGGAATGGTGAAGGAGGAAGGGGCAATTATCTAAATTTCAAGATATCGATGATCATGCCATTAGGTTGGAGGCCACCCAGACGGAATACAAAGCGTTGCTCCTCCAACCTGAGTGTGGCTGTAGAGGAGGACATGGACTGACATGTCAGAATGGGAATGGGAAGTAGAATTGAAATGGGTGGCTACCAGGAGATACCACCTTCTGTGACAGATGGAGCGAAGGTGTTTGGCAAGGTGGTCTCCTGATCCATGTTGAATCTTAGCGATGTACAGGAGGCCACACCAATTATTGATACCCATCTTTCTCATGCAAAACTTAAGCTATTAGGCTAACATTTTAAAATCAAAGTAGTATTAAAAAACTGCAATCACAGGGAGATCTGGTTAAGGTAGGGTAAATACATAGGCTTTTTCCCCCTGAGAGTGGGTGAGACTAGAACTAGAGATCACAAATTAAGGGTTAAAGATGAAATATTTAAGGGGGAATCTCAGGGGAACCTCTTCACTCAGAGGGTGGTATGTGTGTGGAACAAGCTTCCAGCAGAAGTGGCGGATGAGGGTTCAACTGCAACATTTAAGAGAGATTTGGATAAGTAGATGGATGGTTGGGGTACTGAGGGCTTTGATCCTGGTGCGAGTAGATGATGGGCAGCAGGGCCTGTTTCTAGTCTATGACCGTAAAACAAAAACAAAGGAAGCACCATCAATGTTATATTTCATATCAATAATTACATAGAAATTTTACATCAATATAATTTTGGCAGTTAATGAGAGATAATTGCACTTTTTCCACAGCTGAAGCAATGATGCCTGGACTCACTCTGGACCTAGAAAATGGGAGTTGGCAGAAAAGAGGGTGGGGCAGTGGCAGATTGTGGTTATAGATCCAGAGATGAGTAGGTAAGATCAGAACAAGGCAGGGGCTGGCAGGGTGAAGTGGGATGAGGGAACTGGAGGTGGTAGGTACTGGACTTACTTAGGAAACATGCTGTGCTTTGAAGACATAAGCATCACTGGAGTGTCCACTAATACAATTTTTCAAGACAATTTGATCTGATTTGCCTGCAGTTCTCTAGAACATGCATTCTGAAAGGAATGGTGACATCCTCTGGCGGCATAGGCCACACAGAGAGAAGCATGACCAGAGGGTCCAGCAGACCCAGACATTATCTGTTCCTCCCTTCAAGCAGTTACCTGACCTGCCGAGTGATTCCAGCACTTTGAGTTCCAGAATCTGTAGATCTTATTTTTGCTGTTTCTGTCTGATTGATTGTTTAATTTCAATCACAGCATTTTCTAGAGGAAAATATTTTTAGTTCTAAGTAACCAAATGAAATTACATGCTTAACATGAAAATAGAAATTGCAGTACCATGCTGCATATGAACACTACAATTCCCTCCTCTGGCCACAAGGTGTTACTGCACCAGTTCAATTTATATTTACTGCATACAACACCCTCCCAAACCAAGAGGAAGACGTTCAACATGCGTGCTTTGTAAAACATAAAACGGTGCAGCCCAGGAACAGACCATTGGGCCCGTTTGACTTAATTCCATCAAATCAAATGCCGAAGTAAACTAACCCCTTACATTCCCTGCACATACATTTGCCTATCTAAGAGCCTCTTGAAAGCCTATCATATTTGCCTCTATCACCACCCCTGGCAGTGCACTCCAGGCACCCACCACTCTTAAAAAAAAAAAAACAAACTTGCCCCACACATCTCCTTTGAACTTACTTCCCCCACGCCCCCCCCACCTTTCATGCATCTCCTTTGAAACCATTATCAAATTCCAACGGACTTCAACAGCATGGAAATACCAAATTTCCTTTAGATTAGGTCCTACTTCCATCGTAAAGGCAAAGGAAGCTGTACACTGGGACTGGATAGTGGGAAATAGGAGGAGAGGATAGCTACCCAAGAGATTCAGCAGATGCTGGAAACCCACAGTAACACAAACAAAATGCTGGAGGAACTCAGTAGTTCGGACAGCATCTATGGAGGGGCATATACAGTCAACAATTCGGGCTGAAACCCTTCATCAGGATTGCTGAAAATAAATATTGAAGGGTCTCAGCCCAAAACTGAGTCTTTATTGTTTTCCAGAAATGCTGCCTGACCTGCTGAGTTCTTCCAACATTTTTTGTGTGTGATTATTCAGGTCTGTGCATTTTAAAACAGCCACACGCAAAGCATCTTCCACACTGCCCTCTGTTGCTCCTCCCGTTTTCACAAATCCTCCTGCTTTTCAGTTGATTACTGTCCCATTATAATGTAAAAATTCTGCAACATGCGCACAATGCGATAATCATAGCATACGCGTTGTCCAGGGCTCCACCTGACCAGTCTGAGCCACAGAAGTATTGTCTCCATACGTCAGTAATCTGCTGGATTGTATTGTGTGGCAGCATGGTACTCACTGTATTTGTGTGCATGTCCACTGCACACCAGTTGAGAGACATTTTGTCAGCAGAAAGCCATCATTATCCACAAAGTGCTCTAATTTGATTGACAACTCGGATTTATAACTGCAACAAGACACTTCCTCAGACTGAAGCCATCAGGACTGCCGCCAAGGTACTGGACACATCCCTTCACAATCCACTATTCACGGGCGAACAGCAACGAGCAGTTCCTTCCAGTACAATGCAGTATTGTCATATGATACTCACTAAGTGATCCAAGTTATCAATACTATTCTGAACCCAGGGAAAGAAAGCAATACTAGAAATATAGAAAATATTTTTATATATTCTGCTGCAAAACACTGTTCCCTCTCAGCTACACGGCTACTCGTCTGCGCAGGACCTGAAATGCTCCTGAGCACATAGCCCTTGTCGGCACTCAGCCAGAAATGGACACAGTCAGAAAAAGTTCAAGGAACGCGAAAGATTTCTTGTACCATATTTCATTATAACCTTCAATTAATAAGACCAAAAGAATGTGGTTTTACAATTTTCATTCTAAATATTCATGGTATGCTTAATACAAAAAAAAGTGCCACAGTTTTCAATCCAAATAAAAATTTCCTGCTCAGAGCAATGGTTGGTCAGTGCAGATGTAAAAAAAAATTAGAGGGAATGTTACTGCAAAGCAACAAATTTTAGACACAAGAGCAGAATTTAACAACATATGCCAGTGATCATAAACCTGATTCTGAATGAAAGCCATATTCTCTTGTGGAGAATGAAACATTGAAAAATCTCTTCAAATTGATTTAACTTCAAATAAGCCGGATTTCTTAATCATTGCTCTGGCCACTTTCGAAGTTATTGGTAATAGATTCCTCGACCCTCTCCAGAAGTTCACTTACAGTCACACCACCAGGTTCAGGAACAGTTATCACCCGACAACCATCAGGTCCTGAACCAGTGTGGATAACTTCACTCACCTCAATATTGAATTGATTCCACAACCTACAGACTCATTTTCAAGGACTCTACAACTCGTGTTCTCAGTGTTATTAATTATCATTTTAAATTGTATTTGCACAGCTTGTTTTCTTCTGCACATTGGTTATTTGTCAATCTTTGCATGCAGTTCTTCATTAATTCTATTGCATGTCTTTGATCTACTGTGAATGCCTGCAATAAAATCAATCTCAGGATAGTATATGGGGACATATACTTTGAGTTTCAGTGGTGAGAGACTAGATTACAACAAGAACACTTTTATTGAACCGGCACAGTCTTAAACATTGCTTCTTATTGATGGATAGGGCTCCTATTGAAAAGCTTTCTCTTTCTTAAAGCTGCTTCTAACTCCGCCATGGACAGTCCCAAGCCCGGCTGCAAAAGGAGGAAGGTTGGGCATAGGGCTAGCAATATTCTGTAAAGCCCCAGAGATACAGAAATGCCAACTGAAGCACCAAATACTTCATCCACGGGAGAGGAAGGATAAACCAAGATGGGCTACACCTGGAGACAAGCTGAAAGACTGGCCCAGGACAGAGGACTCTGGCGAGCTGCTGTCAGCAGCCTATGTTCCAGTAGAGGTGATGGGCTTAAAAAAACTGTTTGTCTTGCTCCACTGGTTGGTTCATGCCTGATTCATTAAACCTGCTACTCTACATTCCAGGGCAATGCTTGCAGACCATATAAAATATGGCTTCCCTTGTGCAGCTGATTTTGGCTGATCATTAACAAGCTGCAATTTGTTGTTCTGGGGCATGTTTTGTGAAGTTGTAAGGCAATTAGGAAATAATTAACAAGAACTATGTTCACAGATGCATAGAGTTACACTGCATGAAAACAGGCCATTCAGCCCAACTCCTCCATGCTGACCAAGATGTGCATATTTGTTAATCCCATTTGCCTACATCTGGGTCTTATCCCACTAAACTGCAAAATGGCACTGACGATATATGGCAAAGTTTTGTGGGCTGCTAATAAAACTACTAACTATTCTACTAAATATACTGGACATTATTCTGGACTATGATCACTGCATTTGGCAACTTATAATTTCCCTTTGGGAGTTGTGCTCTTGAACGGTCTGAATGATCTGGCATTTTTGAGGGATCCTGGAGGATTCAATGAATTGTGGCAGCCATTGCTGGAGCGGACTTCGTGCCGGACTGAAGACATGGAGAATGAACTGAAGTTTAGCAGATTTAAGTGCCACCAGATTAAAAACGATTAAGATGTGAAGGTCAAGGGTGGGGGATGAGCCAGTTTTCAGCTCACTACTCTGTGTCAGCTAGGATCTGCCACCTGAGCCCATCCCATCCACCTCCTGCTCTTCCTACTGCCACCATCAGGCCGTCAGGCTCCTGGACCGGCTTTACTCGCCTCAGCATTGAACTGGTTCTGCAGTTTTGGCCGGCAGCCACCAGGCTGCTGCACCGTCCGCACTTAGCTCAGTGCTGAACTGGCGACACGGGTGTGAAGAACACTTTCATGCTCCGCATATCCACTCTGTGGTTCGTGCCCCCTATTCGCCATCTATAAATTCACCAATGACACCACTGTTGTTCGGAGAAGCTCAGATGGTAACGAAGAGGCACACAGATCCGAGATAGATTGGTTTGTTAAGTAGTGTCACGTCAACAATTCTGCACTCGACATCAGCAAAAAGGGAAATTTGGGAGACCACACACCAAACCTCACTGAGGGATCAACGATAGAAAGGGTGAGTAGCTTCAAGTTCCTGGGCGTCAACATCACAGAGGATCTGTCACAGGCTTAACACTGTGATACAATCATGAAGGTGGCAAGTCAGTGGCTATATTTGGTATGTCACCAAAGATTCGAGCAAATTTCTCCGCACGTACTGTGGAAAGCATTCTTACTGGTTGTATCACTGCCTAATATGTAGGTTTCATTGCACAGGATCGGAAAAAGTTGCAGAGGGTTACGGACAAACTAACGCCATCATAGGCACAACGCTGCCCGCCATTGAGGACAGCTTCAAGAAGCATTGCCTCAAGGTGGCGGCATCTATCATCAGGGACCCGCATCACACGGAGCATGCCCTCTTCTCATTACTACCATCAGGGAGGAGGCTCAGAGTCTGAAGACCTACTATCAATATTTTCGGACGTAGAAGAGCTTAGAAAAAAAAGAGGGCCTGTATTGTGCTGTAGGTTTTCTATGTTTCTATAAGTACAGGATGGGAGCAGGCCCTTTGGCCTAGAATGTCTGTGCCAAACAATGCCAAATTAAACTAAATCTCTTCTGCCTCATGATCCCCATCTCTCCATTCAGTGCATTTTCCAGTTCCTATCTAAGAAGGATCTGCATCCACCATTGCTCCTGGCAGCCCATTCCTACCATTCTCCATGAAAAAAAAAAGCACTTGCCCTCACATCACCCTTAAATTTACCCCCCCCCCAGCAGACTAAATGGGCCAAATGGCCTAATTCTACTCCTAGGTCTTTTGGTCCTCTGGCTCATGATCAACTCCCCAAACAGAACAGTCACGTTTGCAAGACATGACATGCCCCACACAAACTCAAGCTAACTGTCCCTAATGAGGCCCAGCCTTTCCAAAGGCACACAAATCCTATCCCTACGAATCTTCTCCAATACCTTTCCTGTCAATGACATAAGGCTCACAAGCCTATAAATTCCTGGATCATCCTTATTTTTCTTTCCTGAATGAAGGAACAGTGTCATGATATTCACAGAAAATTCTGATCCAAATGTAAAGATCAACAATTCGTACCTCAGTTTCAGGCTGCACCATTTCAACTTCAATGTTGATTTTTTCTTTTGAGAGCTGTTCCCTTTGGTGACAATCAAGTTTGATGAAGTTCCTGCACATTTGATGGGCAGTGTAATTGCAATCTATTTAGAAAGAGAGACAGAGTCAAAATTAAACAAAATTCTGCTGGAAAATATGAATTCTGTATACAATTTAAGACAAGAACAAATTAATTCTGGTGGACTAAGAAAGTGCACATTTTTAAACATCTAAGGAGCATAGGAAATGTTGGATTAGGAGAAAGTTAAGCTCAACCTAAATTCACCCTCCTGCAATCACTGGCTGGATCCTCTGGCTTTATTATTCAGGTCAGAATGAAATGACCCACACGCACTACCTCACTTATTTTTTGCTCTGTTTGTACTACTTATTTTTATTGTTCTTAAATATACAGTATTTCTTATTGTAATATATGGTTTATTATTGTATTGCACTGTACTGCTATTGCAACACAGCAAATTTCATATATGCTAGTATTAATAAACCTGGCTCTGAAATGGCTTAACATAGAAATCAAGAAAGCAACATCCATTGAAGGCCTCGACATTACAGGACATGTTCTCTTCTCACTTCTGCCACTGGGCAATCCAAGGGTAGTACATAGTAACTTCGATAATAAATTTACTTTGAATTTTGAACTGTGTTGAGTTGTGACAGGATAAATTTGACTGGAAAAACAACACCAAGGCTGTTTACAAGAAGGGGATGAGAAGACTATTTCCTAAAGAGGCTGTTTACAAGAAGGGGATGAGAAGACTATTTCCTAAAGAAGCTTCAATGTGTGCAGCAGGATGTTGGAGATCTTTTACCAGTCTTCTGTAGCAAGTGCAGTCTTCTTTGCTGCTTTATGTTGGGCGAGCAGAATCGGTGCTGGTGATGCAAAAAGACTAAAGAAACTCATCAAAAAGGCTGGATCTGTCCTTGGCTTTAACCAAGGACACTAGGTCACTAAACAAACTGTTATCCATTATAGACAATTTGGCACATCCTCTCCATGACCTACTGAATAAGCAGCAGAGCATCCTTTCAAACAGACTCATTCAGTTCCACTGTCACAAGGATCATGACAGAAAATCTTTCCTACCAAATTCAATAAGCGTATACAACAGTTCATCTCTGCGCAACAGGAGAACACACATCATAGTACAATAGTCTCGGCTTTATTATTTTGTACATTATTATTGCACAGTATTGCACATAGAAACATAGAAAATAGGTGCAGGAGTAGGCCATTCAGCCCTTTGAGCCTGCACCGCCATTCAGTACGATCATGGCTGATCATCCAACTCAGAACCCTGTACCTGCCTTCTCTCTATACCCCCTGATCCCTTTAGCCACAAGGGCCATATCTAACTCCCTCTTAAATATATTCAATGAACTGGCCTCAACTGTTTCCTGTGGCAGAGAATTCCACAGATTCACCACTCTTCACCACTTAATTTTTGGCACATTATTGTGTCTATTATTACCCAGTACTTTATTATTAGTTAAGTCTGCATACTTCTAAGTGTGTTTTTAGATGTTGCTGCTGTATGAAAGAATCTCCCATTCAGGATCAATAAGTACTTATTATTATTATTTGCAGAGGTTTCAACAGTTACAGGTTTGAACATACTGAATCACAACTATCTACAAATTTTGATCACCCAGGTTGCTCTGACAAGGTAAAGGCAAAATTGCAGTCTTAAGGGTTCAGACTCCATCAGCAAATTCTTTGCATCAATCACCTTAAGAAAGAAGACATGACTGGCACGTCGTGCAATTATTTTGTTGCGCTCGTCATACTTATTTATTTTCACCAGATAGACTGTTTACATTGTGAGCAAGGAGTTTCATGGCACCTTAGTGTATATGACAATAAACTCATATGAATCTGAATATTGGGATGTCGCAGAAGGGTAGTAGTTAGCATAATGATACTGCAGTGCCTCAACCCGGGTTCAATTGTCACTTTCTGCATGAGATTTGTACATTTTCCCTGTGACTGTGTGGCTTTCCTCCGGATGCTCTGCTCTGGTTTCCAAAGACCTACCGGTTAGTAGGTTACTTGGTCACATG
Organism: Mobula birostris; assembly: GCF_030028105.1. Taxonomy (NCBI): domain Eukaryota; kingdom Metazoa; phylum Chordata; class Chondrichthyes; order Myliobatiformes; family Myliobatidae; genus Mobula; species Mobula birostris. The sequence continues at coordinate 93,248,487 of NC_092383.1, read as the reverse complement.
GGTGCAACTGGGCAGCACTGGCGTGTTAGGCCAGAAGGGCCTATTACCGTGCTGTATGTCTGAATAAAAGATAACAAATAACAATCATCTGAAACAATAGCACCTCTAAGCCATTTCCAGATAAAGTCTAGTTAAGGATTTGGGGTTAACCACAACAGCAATTAAATAAAATGGGTTATAGACCTAAGAAAAAACAGCTACATTTAGGAAATGTCTTATTAGATAATCTAATGGTCCAGGTTATACTCAACTCAGTTTCCACTTCAGATATTTTACCTGTACAATTATCATCTTTTGCAGCTCTAATAATATAACTAGCCATAAAATCTTAACACCATGGCTATCCAGTGAATCAGAGGTCCCTGAGCAGCCACCAGGCTTCAGGCAATGGAGACCAACCATCTCTGAGCTGACCTGATGGAACGTTTGACAACTTCTACTGCTTCAATTGTTGCTAAAGTACTTTGATAATCAGAGACATTTAGCTGAAATAGAATTGTATTTAAAAAATATATATTTAGTTAAAATGCACTTAACTGATGTAGATTAATTTCAAATAAATTTAATTGAAATAAACAATTATTTATCCTTGATTGGTTCCTTAAGGTTGTTATAGTCTGGGATGGAAGTGGGGATATGCTCCCATTACCTATTAAATACTCCCAATGGTGAGCTTCTCAAATAACCTCTGACAACAGCTCCTGGCTTTCACACTTGGCTTAACCTGGCAGAGCCATTTCTACTCTCCGGAGAAGGGGCAAAGGTGGATTATCGGCACCTTACAATTGGCAACTCCCCGATTTTGCTGGTGCAAAATTGCATTAGCCTCTACCGTTCCTTTGGATTATCAGTTGCATGCAGACGTGGCACCTGCTACATGGATAACAGCTTACTCTCCATTTTGTACTGCCCTGGCTTGTGTACTGGCTTGCATATCACGTAGATAGCTGGGACACAACGTCCATGGTTAATCCTGTCCAATGGAGGGCTTCATGTCTTTGATTACATTTCCCTCCCAGCTGCTGACCACAGTTAGTGACCCAGGCTATGCTCTACACACAAGCTGACCTAACACTGAGAGGCCAGCTCCCTGTGCTCCAACCCAGTGTAGCTGAACAAGAGGTTGGATGTATGAGCATATAATCCCCGGGGTGTTGCACATTTCTGTGCTCCAATATGCAGCTGTGGAAACCAGGAAATGCAGTGATTCACGAGGATCACCTTGCTGGTAATACCATTCAAAAATTGAAGACAACTTGCTTCTACTCAAGTCTGCAAGTCTTTAAGTGACTGTTGGACCACAGATTTTGCAGAAGGCTTTCAGCAAGGAAAGTGGGTACGAAGTTTGTGATGAGGTGCAATTACTGTGTCACTTACACTGGGCTGCTGTGTACTCCAGACAAATGATTCAAGTATTCCCAGTGCAATCTGAATTGCCTTGCCCACTTTGAGCAGTCGTGGGCCAGATCCCTAGGAGTCAGTCAGGATGTTGCATTTACCACAGGAGTTTTGATAATAACCTTAAATGCTTTCCTCTGTCAAAAATCTCCTCTCTTGGCAGATTTCAAAACAGTGCAATTATTATGCGAGTCTGGAGTCAAAGCTTGTCCATCAAGGCCACTTTGTTGGCCACATTAGATTAGGAGAGGAGGCCAAGATTAGTCACCTATCCTGCCACTGGATTTGGAGAATTCTAGGTAGACAGCATTGGAGATACTGCTCCACTGCTTTGAAGTGTCTTCCAAAGGTAGTGTATTCTATATTTCAGCCAAAGGTTGTTGTGTACACCTTTTAATCTACTCCAAGATTGATCCAACCCTTCCTTTCTACATAATCCTCTGTTTTTCTATCATCCATGTACCCACCCCAGAGTCTCTTAAGTGTCCCCAACGTATCTGCCTCTACCACCACCTCTGACAGGCAACGTTCCCTCTAACTTCTAATGACCAGAGCGCGCAAAAGTCTAGTCCTGTGCAATTTTTTTTTTGCTTAATGACAACATGTGCACACTGAATTTTTAAGTGGAAGTAAACCTGAAGCTGTTCCACGGATAGTAAGCTATCAAGTCCAGTTTGTTGTAGTAGTTTCAGTGCAGCAGTTTCTATTGTTTCATTAAGCCATTCCACTTTAAATGAACTAGCACCTCTTTTACACTTCACATCCTTTGCTCGTTTGGAATTTGACATAAACGGTATAAATTAGCCCATTCTAAAATTTGCAAACAAATGATTGCAAAGTCCACATTGTCAACACTGTCCACATCAGAAACCAGAGAAGGAAATATGATTGTGTACGATCAGGAAATATACTTAACATGCCAATGAGGTAGAGTGTGACAACCTTTAGTGCGCAGTTTAAATTCCTTTGTGCACTAGAAGCAAAAGATGTGTGCCCGTGCACACACGCACACCTTAGTGAACATGACTGGGAATTCCACGTACCCACCACTCTCTGTGTGAAAAAAACCCACTTCCCTTGACATCCCTATACATATGACCTAATGTCATCAGAGAAAGGTGGCCATTGAGGTAAACAAGGTGAAATTATTGTTCAGAATAAACACACATTGATTATTTCACTACATCATTAAAGACTCCCATCTACCAAGACATGCCCCCTTCTTAACACTACCATCCAGGAGGCAGCACAGGAACATGAAGACACAGCTTCTTCCCCACTGCCATCAGATTTCTGAAACTACAATGCACCCATGTACACGACCTCACTGTTTTTTGCTCTTTTTGCACCAATTTCATATATATATATATATAGTATTATGGTAATTTATAGATTTCATTATTATGTATTGCAATGTACTGCTGCTGCAAAACAACAGAATTTATAATATACGCCGGTGATAAAACCGGATTGTGATTCTGAGAGGGTCCAGATAATGTGGCACATTCAAACCACCAGAGGGTGCAAATGAGCAGCAAAATAGAGAATATGGGAGAGTTCCATTCTTCAGTTCTGTTTCTCTCCACAGATGTCAAGTGATTGTAGACTGATTTTCCCCTATACGTATGTAACAAAGGGAAACATCAGCTTAAGAACTAAAACTCTCATCTTCCATCTGATGGACTAATTAACTACTTTCATTCATTTTCATAATAGAGGTGATATGGGTCTTGGAGATTATAAAAGTCAAAGTGTGACCTTTTTTATTTTATTAGCTTCATAAATTTTGCTCTTTGGCATTTAATTAAGTCTGATTCAAATAAATCTGAAGGGTATTACTTAGCTTTTTATATTAGAGATATAGACTCAGAGGCGACTTTATATTAGATACCTAATAAAGTGGCCACTGAGTGTACGTTCATGGTCTTCTGCTGCTGTAACCCATCCACTTCAAGGTTTGACGTGTTGTGTGTTCAGAGATGTTCTTCTGCACATCACTGTTGTAATGTGTGGTTACTTGAGTTACTGTCATCTTCTTCTCAGATAGAACCAGTCTGGCCCATTCTTCTCTGACCTCTCTCATTAACAAGGGCTTCTCGCCCACAGAACTGCCGCTGACTGTATTTTTTTTTTGCTTTTTGAGCCATTCTCTGTAAACTCTAGATCAGGTGTTCCCAACCTGGGACCCACAGACCCCTCAATTAACAGTAGGGTTCCATGACATAAAAAAGGTTGGGAACCCGCGTTGTGCGTGAAAATCCTAGGAGATCAGCAGTTTCTGGCACCAACAATCAGTCCATGATCAAAGTCACTTAGATCACATTTCTGCCCTATTCTGATGCTTGGTCTGAACAGCAACTGAACTGCTTGACCTTGCCTTTGTGCATCATGTAGCAGACACAAGATTGGCTGATTAGATATTTGCAATAATAAGCAGTGTACCTAATAAAATGGCCACTGAGTATAGTGTGAAATCAAAACCAAAGTTTTGAGAGCAGGAAACCAAGTTTTTAATTTTTTTAAAAAAAAAGAAACGAAGAAATGAATTCACATAGCACTCAAAATGCACTTGGAATATTCCAAGTGTTAACAGCCAACAAATTATTCTTTCTGAAAGATGAGAGGTCACTTATTATTTGGACAAATGTATTTTAAAACTATTTCTACAAGTTTCCATTTTAATACGAATGTAAAACGATGAGCTAATTGCCAAATACAAAATGACAAACTCAGTTCATGAAATTCATCTTGCTTATAGCTGCCGCTATTCCACTGTTACAATACTGTCAGAATCATTGCTAATTCCAATTATAAAAATAAAGAGATCCGATGTCTTGAACTTAAAAGCCAGTGCGTGATGGAGATGAAATGGAAGGGGTGCTGGACTTTTGTGATAAACTTGGAAATTTTCTTCCCCCCTTCCTTCCTAGTTTCCTTTTATAAGGGCTCTTTTTTTCTCTCATATGAAGCATAAATCACTTCAGTTTAGGAACAGAGCCAAATTTGTCAGATGAAAATCAAACAACTTTAAACAGAGATGATTCAGCTGTTACAGGCCATGGCAAAAAGGTTTTTACTCATTCCAATCAGTCCAATTTACACATCCAGACTGTAGTTTTAACCCTTTGAAAGCAAGCACACTTATTATTTCGATACACTATGTTCAAAGTTCAAAAGTTGAAAGTAAATTTATTATTTAAGTATATATATGTCACTATATACAACCCTGAGATTCATTTTTTTGCGGACAATCACAGTAAGCACAGGAAACACAATAGGATCAATGAAAGACCACACACACACACAACAGGACGGATAAACAACCAATGCGCAGAAGATAACAAACGGCAAATACAAAAAGTTAAAAAAGAAATAAATAATAAGTAATGAATATCAAGATCATGAGATAACGAGTCCTTGAAAGTGAGTCCATAGGTTGTGGGAACGGTTCAGTGAAGGGGTGAGTGAGGTTATTCCCTTTGTTCAAGAGCTGATGGTTGAGGGGTAAGGGAGTTTAAAGAGGCATCTGATCAGCTAACATGCTGCCATACATTTTATCGAAGTTTAAGCAATGAGCTACATTGGCAAATTCTTGTAAAAGAACACACATTTCAGTTTCAGTATGTTATTTTTATGCATCATAATTTGAAGGACTTGGAAATTACCCTGGTTCAGAGAAGGGGGGCTGGGAAATTTCTCAAACTCGATAACACATGATCCATTTTGGGTTTTTTCCTTGACATTTGGGATTATCCTTGGTTAAGTTTAGCTGTTGAACAATGCACAGAGCTGCAAACAACACATAACCAGACATTAACCCACTTAAAATGTTTTAAAATTTGTTATTTGACTGAAGATGAGGATCAGTTATTTGTTTGGAGGCAATCAGTTGTGTTGTAATTGAAAACTCAAGTTTTGAGAAGCAGCTGAAAGGAAATAGGAAGATTAAAATTGTGACCAACTGCATAATCAAGATTTTCCATGTTTACCCAAAAAAACCATAACTCAGCAGACTCACCACAGCATCTTATTGAAGTATGAAGGAAGGGGAGGAGCTCGTATTTTACTTTCATTTTCTCCAAAGGAGACCATTCTTATGATCATGATTTAGAAACAGAGTGCAATAAACAATGGACATGTTGTTTTCCTCTGCTATACTCAAGTTAAAATTGAACAAACTTTAGTAAACCAACACAGAATGATGCTCAAATCTGATTGGCATTGGGTCTCAGATTTCTATAACAGTCAGCCCTTAGACGTCAGGGTAATCAATCACATTACATATGGAAGATAGAACATTATAGCACAGTACAGGCCCTTCAGCCCACAATGCTGCGCCAACCTTTTAATCTTTTCTACAATCAATCAAAACCTTCCCTCCCACACATCCCTCCACGTTGTGCTCAACATTCATGTGCTCATCTTAAATATCTCTTAAAAGCAGCAGTCTTAAATGTCCCTAATGTACCTCCCTTGGCAGCACATTCCACACACCTACCGCTCTGTAAAAAGCCAACCTTTGACATCCCCCTATACTTTCTTCCAATCACCTTAAAATTAAGCTCCATTTCCACTCCAGGAAAAAGTCTCTGGCTGTCCCCTTGATCTATGCTTCTTATTATTTTGTACACCTCTGTCAAGTCATCCCTCGTCCTCCTGCACTCCACAGAGAAAAGCCCTAGCTCATTCAACCTATCCTCATAAAATGAGCTCTCTAATCCAGGCAGCATCCTGGTCTATCTCCTCTGCAGCCTCTCTAAAGCTTGCACATCCTTCCAATAATGAGGCAACCAGACCTGAACATAATACTCCAAGTATGGTTTTATAAAGCAGCAACATTACCTCTTGACTCTTTAACCCAACACCCCAACTAATGAAGGCCAACACATCATATGCCTTCTTAGCCACGCTATCAAATTGCGTGGATGGAATTATTCCTAATTCAATTTGCAGTCAGAGGAATACACCTTCAGTAGCAAATTTGCAGGTATGGGTATGGTACATCTAAAGGGCTTGTATTTGTTTCCTGAATGTGTCCTGGTCATTTATACTCAAAATTTTACCAACACTGCCTGGTCATTTTTATAAACACAAAAGATTCTGCAGATGCTGGAAATCCAGAGTAACATATAGATAATGCTGCAGGAACTCTGCAGGCCAGGCAGCATCTGTGGTAATAATGAGTCAATGTTTCAGGCTGAGACCTTTTATCAGGACTCTTCCCGTTTGATATGCATACGTTGATATGCATTTTTCCCGTCACACTGAATACCATTCAAGTCATACAACTAGCTATACCAGGCTGTGTTCTGGCCCTTACTGAAAACCAGAGGGGGGAATCATGCATTGTTCTATAAACTAATTTCATTATTAGTGGCCTTAATAGATCAAATTCCTCTTTGACCATATTCAAATGGCTCATTCTCCAAGTAATTAATATGGTGTTTTATAAAAGTATTTCCATTTGGTACCTCTGTGGCTATTCAATTTATAGTGCATCTGCCAAGCTTATTAAATGTAGTATTTAAAATTTGATTTGTTCCAGAGCTCTATTTTCTCCAAAGCCAAAATTCTCTGATTCTGGAGTGTCTCCCTGTATTTCACATATATTTATTCCACTGGGATGCATTTAAATCTGAGCCAAAAATTCTGTTAATAAAATTTTTCCAGAATACATAAATCTTAGAGGGAAGTTTTTACATTTGATTCAAAATTTCCATTGTGTAATTCCTGAGCAGTTGTCTCAGTTAATCAACTTATACTTTAGTCCATCCAAAAACAGATCTACATTTTTAAGAATGTATTCTGTTTAAATGTTTGAATGTACAGAACATAACAGTGTGCAATATGGTTTCTACATGCAACGCAAAGTTATATTCATTCATCCCATTCAGGCTTGTACGGTTTTAAAACCCTGTAGCTGTTTGTGGGCTCAACATTGCACAAGAGTTCAGGTAGAACTCAACTGCTGTTCCCGAAATGTGCAGAAGTAAAGGAAGGGAAGGAATGTAGTGGACAACAAGTTGTAACTGGAGTATAAAGAGAGATAATGGGCATTTCCCACTTCAACAGCTAAAGAAGAAATATCATTATCTGACGTGAGACAGTTAAATATTGATGTGCAGTTAATGCAAACAATATATAATTCCAGAGAGTCACCTTCCTCTGTGACAAGGTATTCCTGGGTGCCTCAGTTTTAAATAACTGCCCCCTAATCTTGTAAATAGATCCCATCATTTGAAATGTGCCTTTTATGCTGATATCTACCTTACCTCATCCTCTCAGGATCTTACGCATTTTAATAAGATCACTTCACGTTCTAAGTTCTAAAGAACATTATGCTAATATCTTTAACCAATGATAATAAGGCAGCTCTCTCATCCCAGAAATTCGGCTAATGAATCTCGTTTTGACCACCTCTAACGCCAGTATTTTAAGCAAGAGGACCAAAACAGAGTGCATTACTGTATTCCAGGTGAGACCTCACCAGTGCATCTGTAACAATACTTCCCTATTTCTAAACTCCAACCTACTTCCAATAATATGCCACTTGCTGCAGCTACAGATCATGCACAAACACCCAGATCCCTCTGTCATTTGCTCATCTGCAGTCTTACTGCATTCAGATAATAATCTGTCTTTAGATCTCTCTTATTTAGACCAGAGTTCACTACATAAAACTCAGAGTTTCTACCCACTCACTCAACACACATCCTGTTGCCACATGCCTGCCCACTATTTTTATGTCATTAATAAATGCCCTAAGATGCTGCCTCCCCTCCTTCAGGTTATTAATACAAATTGTAAATCGTACACTGCTAAAAGTAATTCTTGGGACATTCCATTAGTCACATCCTTCTAGCCTGAAAAAGACCAGCTTATTCTGACTTTCTCTCTTTTGCGAAATCTTCAATCCATGTCAATTCAATGAGCTCTTATTTTGCGTGCCACTCTTTTGTGCCACCTTGCTCAATGCATTCTGAAATTCAAAGGCTTCCGTTGATTCCCCTCTATTAGCTCTGGACACTGCATCCTCAAAGAACTCCAGCAAATTTGTCAAATATGAATTTGACAAATTATGATAAAAGGTCAAGTTTAATTGCCATTCAACCATACATATGGATGCAGCCAAAAAAAACAGAACCCCCTCAGTGGCCAAGGTGAGTACCAACAGCACACCGCACATATATTTACAATAACAGAAAAACATGCAGTCACACAGAAATAATATAGCCCAAGTCCCTGAGTGGCATGGCCTGTAGATTAATGGTGTATGGATTGCTGTCCTGGTCCAGCTTGTCTTCAACCGAGCAAACACTGAAGAGCAGCACAAACATTGGACAGCACCGATGGGAAGGGCCAGCCCCAAACCAGTAGGGATTCCAGCATGCCCACAGAGGCCTCTACTCCCTTCCACACTGCCTCTGGCATCTCCTCTCCTGGGCGGCTATGAATGAGGGCCTGGTCCATGCAACAACCGAGACAACACAGCTCCCCCGCCGTTGGTCTCAACTGTGAACCAGTGAAATGGACTTGCAGTAGTCTACATTATCAGTGTGTTGATTTGATTTGAAAATATTTAACTTCTCTAAATGACGAACTATGTCGCCTTTGATCATAGCATCTTGACAACAACAGGTGGTAAGCTGCAGGCCTACAGGTTTTTTCCTTTCCCCAGAGTTGGGGAATCAGGAACTAGGGGTCATCAATTTAGACTGAGAAGAGAGATTTAATTGGAAGCTGAAGGGCAATTTTTTCACCTAGGGTGTGGTCCATATATGGGTTGATCTGCTGGAGGAAGTGGTTGAGGCAGGTGTATCAACAACAGTTAAACAGTACATGGATAGGATAAGGTTTTGAGGGATACATGCCAAACACGGGCAAATGGGACTATCTTTGATGGGAACTTGGTTGCAGTGGACCAGATGGGCTGAAGTACCCTTTTCTGTGCTGTATAACTCTATGTCCCTTATGACCCTACCCGGTTTTTATCTTCCTCCTTATTATGTATGTCAATTGTCTGCAAATTCTAATTTGAAAAGACTATCCAAGCCATGGAACAGGAAGCAATTTGTGTTCTCCTGTGACAGATACATGCGGTCAATGTTTCTTCACTAATAAATCGTCTAGCTTCTCGGGGACAACTGATTTTGATCCCAGAGTTAATGTGACCATCATGGTCACCATTATAACTGTTAGATTTCTTATTCCCGATTTACTCGATTATTACTGTTTTAAACTAATTGATAGATGTGTACAAGGTGATAAGAGTCAGATAGCGTGGCAGCCAGACTCTCTCCCCCCCCAAAGTGGAAATGGCCAATACATGAGGGGACATAATTTTAAGGTGACTGGAGGAAAGTCAAAGGTAATTGTTTTGTTTTTTTTTTAAAAACACAGAGTGGTAGATGTGTGCAACACGCTGCTAAGGATGGTGGTAGAGGCAGGTACATTAGGGACCTTTAAGAGACTCTGAGATTGGCGCATGGACACAAGAAAAATGGAGTGTAATGTAGGAGGGTTACATTGAGTTGGCTAAAGGACAGCAAAACTTGGGGGCCAAAGGGTCTGTACTGTGCTATACTGTTCTATGTTCTATATTATCAATCTGGGCACCAGTCTATCATTATTCCATTGTATCACATGCCAAATTTTCTAGCAGGTAAACACTCAAGTGACAGTTGAAAACGTGAAGTGAAATTATTTGCAAAGATTACTACTCATATTAATCTAACTTCCTCTTTCAAATGCTAGCCAACAATATATAACTTAGATTATACAATCTTTTCCTTACAACTTTGTGGACATCTGGATATCATCTGTCTTTATTGTGTGTGACAGCGCCATTTCAACATTCCATTCAATGTAAAGAGTTACAACATACAAGTCTATAATTTATATTATATTTATAGGCAGAAGTTCAAATTCATTACAAAAATGGTAAAACATGTGATTACATTACAACCATTAAGCAAAGGAACCTGTATCAAAATACTCAAGTTAGAATTAGGGAAATAACAACTTGTGTTGTGGAAAATCCCAAGTTACATTAAATACGTACTAGCACATATGGGAAACTAAAAGTCAAAGGCTAAAAAAAAAGCACCAGCTATTCCTGCTTTATTTCAGTTTATCTGTACTAGGAAAATAATTTCAGAATGCCTGGTTTTCAGTAATGCAGTTCCCTGAATAATAAAGATTGTTACTTCCTTAAGGTTAATTTCTAATTTTAAAAATGTTCTTTCTCTTTTTAGTTTGGTTTGATTAAATGATTTAAAATCCACCTGAGATTAAAGGCAACATTTTTAAAAGTTAAAATAATTGTTCATGGGCATAATTCTGTAAAATTGCCTCCTGTCAAATGGTACAAATTAAATTGGATATACTCTTGTTTTTCACAGAGAAGCTAATTTTAGGAAACAGCTAAGATAACTGCGAAGAAATATTAGAGTTGCACAACGAAAAATACAATCATCAGGCTTCACCTATCATCTTCTGTCTTGTACTCCTTTCCCTCCCCTACCTTCTTATTCTGGATTCTTCCCCTTCCTTTTCAGTACTGATGAAGGGTTTCAGCCCGAAATGTCAATCGTTTATTGCTATGTATAGATACTCGCTGACCTACTGAGTTTCTCCAGCACTTTGTACGTGTTAAGAAGCCCTCCACTGTTTGGGGTTGGCTATGGATGTTGTGTCCCAGCTGTCTACGTGGTACACAAGCCACGGCAGTATGAGCTGGGGAGCAAGCTGTTGGCCATGTAGTAAGCTACCCCTCTCTGTGCAGCTGCTGATGAATCCAAAGGAACAGCAGGTACCAATATAGTTTGGCAACAGCCATGTCGCGGGAGTTGCCAGTCAGCATTGAAGTCAATAATGGACTCCCTTAGGGACTCCAGCTCCAGATTTTACCTGGGGGGGGGGAGGTTTACTCCCGAAGCCCTCCCCATGAATGGGTATAGCTACAAGGCAGCAGAGGTTTCAAATCAGTTTTCCTTCTCCTAAATGAGCTGCCAGCTACAGCTGACAGCCTTCATTTGCCCAAAATGACTGCAAGTAAGGCACCAGTAACCCTTCTTTGCCCCTTCTACCGTCAGTAGAAACAGTTCTGCTGGACTTAGTAGCTAAGCCACACGGGAAGGCCAGGAGTTGGACTGGGTTGTCAGAGGCCATTTGAGACACACACCATTGGGAGCATTTAACAGGTAGCAGGAGCTTATCCCACTACTACTCCCAGCTACAACAACCTTAAAGAACGTGCTGGATTTCCAGCAATTGCAGTATCTTGTGTGCATCAGTTATCAGTCACCTTTATTCTGAAATGTGCAATCCTAATAAACAAACAATTTGCATTGATATGGTGCCTTTAACGTAAAAATACTTCCCACAATATTTCAAAAGGCAAAGAAAACCAGATGACTTGGAAAACTAAAAGCCAATGTGCAAAAGACAAATCGTGCAAATAATATACATAAGTAATTAATTCTGAGCACAAGAGTTTATAGAGTCCTTGAAAACACTAAGTCTATAGGTTGTGGAGTCAATTCAGAATTGAGGTGAGTGAAGTTATCCACACTGGTTCAAGAGTCTAAAGGTTGATGGGTAATAACTGTTCCTGAGCTGGTCGTGTGGAATCTAAGGCTCCTGTACCTCCTTCCTGATGGCAGAAGTGAAAAGAGAGCATGACCTAGATTGCTGCTTTCTTATGGCAGTGCTCCATGTAAAGGTACTCGATGATGGTGAGGGTTTTGGTGTTTTACTGGGTATGGCTTTTAAGAAACTTTTTTTTAAGACAGGAAAATGTAATGACGCAGTGGTTTAATAATGATAGCGAGGAAGTAAGGGACTTGTAAAGAAGCCAAAGAGAAGGAATTGGATGTCTTTTTGAGCTGGAGAAGTTACCAAATTTAAGGATTTCAACAAAAGATGACAATTTAACATTTTAGCTAATTATGAACTGGAAGCCAATGTAGTTCAATGAGGATAGAGATGATAGGCAAATGAATGATAAGTGTTTGGTCAGATGAAATTTATGTTAATTGAGAAACGGGAAGCTAGCCAGAATAAAGGCAGAATAATTAAATATCATACTGTAAGTAACCAGTGAGGATTTCATTGGACAAATGTATGGATAGTGCAATTTGAAAAGATTGATAATTCACTTCAGCTCAGACCCTAAGTCAGCCATAAACATTTACTGAGGGAGAAGATGGAATTTATGCTGCAAGCTGATGATAGCAGTTTTGCTTTTTTATGTGCAACTGGAGAACACTGGAGATCAATCAACCATGAATAAGATATAAAAAAATATAATGGAAAGATCCAGAGGTGAAAAGGTAAACCTTGTGTCATCAGCATGTAGATAGGAAACCAACAGAACTAAGAACTGGTCTTTAGAGGATTCATGAATTTGAGACACTGAGAGAAAGTATTTATTCCAGAAAGCTGGAAAACAGATGGCTCTGTGGATGACAGTATTGCAGACAGTCTCTCACATGATAGAGAAGGTGTGGAAAAGAGATAATACAGCTCATCTTTAGTCTTGGATCTTGGTACTATTTTCCTCTCACTAACAAATCTCATGGTATGATTGAACATACAGCAAGGAACATACATCAGATAGAAGGTACAAGAGCCTCAGGACTGGCACCACCAGATTCAAGAGCAGTTACTACCCCTCAACCATCAGGCTCTTGAACAAAAGGAGGTAACTACACTCACCTATTGAGATGCTACCACAACAAATGTTCTCACTTTCAGGACTCTTTATCTTGTTATTTCATGCTCTCATTATTTATTGCTATTTATTTATATTTGCAATTGCACAGTTTGTTGTTTTCTATTCTTTTGCTCTTCATTGATCCTGTTTACAGTTACCATTATATAGATTTGCTGAGTAAGCCCGCAGGAAAAAGAAGCTCAGGGTTGTATGTGGTGATATACATGTACTAAGATAATAAATTTTACTTTCAACTTTGAAGTGTTATCTAGAAATTTGGTAAAACACAAGTACTGAACCAGGACACCATGAACCGCATGTAAAGCTTAAGATGACTAATGAAATGTAGTCTGCTGGTTTTGGAAGTGAAGATTTCATCTGTCGTGTCTGTGCAACCACATATCAATTAAAATAAAGATACACATGCGTGAAATGGTTTTAACTGGTGTACTCACATTGCAGGCAGAGACAGAGATGCACATGCACAGACAACAGATCATTCATAGTTCTAAAGGGGGTCATTACTCCAAAAGAAATAGATCCATAGATTACATAATCATGCCTTTAAAAGTACAGGTCCAGATTTTTCCAAATTGCATAGAAGTTTGAGTCTTGCTTCCAAGACAGAAACATTTGCGGTGATGACTCTAGCTTGCTGCATCAATTTTATGATCATGAAACATCTGCTCATCTTCACTTGAAGTTATTAAGACAGAATAATTAATTGTTGATGCCAACAGACATTCCAGAGAGTGCTTCATTTCCTGTTGTCTTTCAGGTGTGCCTACCATCTTGTTCTTTGAAATGTTTTTCAGAGAGGCCACTTTGTCTAACCTTAACCCTAATGCATAGTTCTAACATTTCAGATTCTGAACTTCATACTGAAGAGTGGAAGTTAGTTCTGCAAGGATTTATTTCAATGAAAGATAGTTGTTGTCCAAGTTGCCCAAGCTAACCCATGAACAACTCTTAGCTTGACTCAGAAATTGATTGCATCCTTATGTTTCCCTATGATGGTGTAAAAATTCCAAGGGACAATATTTATGTACATTTGGAAAAGCAAGGGCTGCCCAAGGGTGTACAGCACAGCTTTGTTTGGGAGAAATCATGTCTCACAAATTTGTTTGCGTTTTCTGAGACAACTAAGAAGACTGATGAAAAGAGGGCACTGTGAGTGCTGTCTACATGGGCTTTAGTAAGACATTTGTTAAGGCCAGGTTTGTCCAGAAGGCAAAAGACTCATAGAATCCAAGGGAAGTTGGCTAATTGGATACAAAATTAGCTTAATTATAGTAGATGAGAGGGTCGGTTGAAGGATGCTTGTGCAGAGTATTGGTGAGGCTGCACCTGGAATATTGTATGTAGCTCTAGTCACCAAACTGATTCTTGGGATGGCAGGATTGTTGTATGAGGATGGGTTGGTTCAACTTGCAGAGGAGATGAAGTATAACTTAAATGATAATCAACTGTGTCTTGCCAACAGGGGTTTGCACAAAACCATAAACCTCACAAGCAAAAGGTCAAAAATATCATTACACTAGAATTTATAGCCTTCAGAACATAATACATTTCTTAATTATATTTATTTTATATTGTACTTTTATGTATACAAAATACAGCAAGTTTGTCACAATATGCATAAAATATTAATTTCATCCGCCTTATAGGAGTGTGCTTGAATTTTAACGCCTGACAGCCTGCTGTTTATTATACAGACCATGGAACCATTTACAGCACTTACTTTGATTCAATTAAATCTCTAACATGCAAGTGAAGAAAGATCTTGTTATAGGGTTCTATTTGACATCCTCATTTGCAGAATTTGACAAGAGACCATTGTTTACTACAGATAACATATGATACTTTCTTTTATTTTACAGATTATGTACAGGCCAACAACGGGCCCTTCCAGCCCAACAAGTCCATGTCATCCAAATACACCCATGTGGCCTATTAACCTGTACATCTTTGGAATGTGGGAGGAAACGGAAGCATGCCAAGGAAACCCATGCATTCACAGGGACAACATACAAACTGCTTACAGACATCAATGGGAAATGACATAAAAAGGCAAATGTACGAGACATTCACAGCTGCTTCATCATTTCCATTGCTACTATTTAAAGAGTACTCCCTACGGCAGCCTCGAGATGGCAGCAATACAGGTGGCGATAAAGTGCAGGGGACTGGGGTATACAACATTCTCCCTTGTGTCCATGCACTCATCATCTCATCCGATCCAAACAACTCCCATATCACAAGCAGTCCCGAACTACAAAGTATAGACTAATCAACAGTTGGTAATCCTAGAATGTGGCTTAGAATTGATCTGAACAAAGAGGTTGCAGGTTGGATTTAAATTCACTGCTTGAAAGAGCAGTGGATGAGCTGACAAGGAGAGATAAACCTATGGGCCAAGAGCAGGTAAGAAAAATTCATCCAACATCAATACTTGGTTGACATAGACACAAATCCCCACGCCTTTACTTCCTGAGAAAACTAAAGAAATCTGGCCTGTCCCCTAAAACCCTCACTAATTTTTATAGATGCACTGTAGAAAGCATTCTTCTAGGGTGCATCACAATCTGGTATGGAAGTTGTCCATGTCCAAGACCGAAAGAAGCTGCAGAAGATCGCGAACACGGCGCAGCACATCACACAAACCAATCTTCCGTCCTTGGACTCACTTTACACCACACGCTGTCAGAGCAGTGCTGCCAGGATAATCAAGGACACGACCCACCCAGCCAACACACTTTTTGTCCCTCTTCCCTCCGGGAGAAGGCTCAGGAGCTTGAAGACTTGTATGGCCAGATTTGGGAACAGCTTCTTTCCAACTGCGATAAGACTGCTGAACGGATCCTGACCCAGATCTGGGCCGTACCCTCCAAATATTCAGAGCTGCCTCTCATTTTTTTTTTGCACTACCTTACTTCCCATTTTTCTATTTTCTATTTATGATTTATTAAAAATTTAAATTATATTTACCATCGATTTGTAATCCAGGGAGCGGGAAGCGCAGAATCAAATATCGCTGTGATGATGTATGTTCTAGTATCAATTGGTTGGCAACAATAAAGTATAAATCCTCCTTCTCCTTAAATTTCTTAGCCTTAGGACCCACACCAGCTGGTTTAGGAACAGTTGTTATTCTTCAACCATTAGGCTCTTAAAGCAGTATGGATAACTTCACTCATCATAACTCTGAACCGATTTCACAATCTATGGTCTCACTTTCAAGGATTCTACAATTCATGTTCTCAGTATTTGTTTTTTATTTACTTATTCATAATTATTATTTATTTTTGTACTTCAAAGTACATTTATTATCAAAGTATGTATATGTTATACAACCATGACATTCATCTCCTTACAGAGAACCACAAAACAAAGAACCCATAAAAAGTGACCGACAAACATCCAAAGTGCAGCAAGAAATAAATGTAAGCAAAAGCCATTTAGAATGAAAGTGAACCCTCAGACACGAAGACTGCAGCAGCCAGTGCAGGACACAGCCTCAGTGCAACACAGAATGGAATAAAAGTCTTTGTTTGTCTTCTTTGCACACTAGTTGCTTATCAGTCTTTGTGTGTAGTTTCTAATTGATTCTATTGTATTTCTTTGCCCTACTGTGAATGCCTGCAAGAAAATGAACCTTAGGTTTGTATATGGTGACTTTGATAATAAATTTCATTTAAACTTTTTCTAATCTTATAAACCTGATCGCCTACTTGATACCTAATGACTGCACTACTGCTGGCAATAGATTTCATATTGATGGGACCGATAAACAGGTCGTTTGCCCTTTTGTAAAATGTGATACCACAGATTCCACTGAACTTGTAATGTTATTTGCAAATGCTGTCAACTCACTGTGGTCAGACGAGTCCTATAGTGCATGTTGTACATAAATGAGAGCCAATATGGAATGCAGTGTGTAGTAATGCTCCCAAAGACATCCGATTTGCTAGATTAGACCTCTCTCATTTTAAATGTTAGAGGCCAGAAGTAGTATATCAGAATGATATAGCAGAGTAAGTTATTAATGCTGCATGCTTGAGTAGTAGGATAAAGGCTCATGGCCAGAGTTTGGCTCCTAGACCAAATACTCAAATAGCTTTCATTCTTCTACATTTATCTGGTTCCTCCAGTATCACTTGAAAATAAATTAATTTTTCATTTTACATCTTGCTATTCAGATTAGGTCAAGAGAGCCAGCAAGGCATATAAAACAATTTGACATTAGCCACGGCCTCAAAGCTCTCTCATCCCATCACAAACATAATATTATTAAAATTATTCACTAGGTATGGTACACTCACTCAAAGCCCAATGATCATAAATCCACTTTCCCCGGGGGTTTCCAATTCCTTCACAAAACGCAAGCGTCTTTGGAAAATCCAATATTTATTGCCAATTTTCAATTCCTCTTGAATATAGAGTCCTTCCCTGAAGAATATTAATGAGCCAAAATATTTATATAATAATCCGATAACTTCACTTGCATTCCTCCAAGCAGACCACAACCTTGCCGTAGGGTTTTGAGGTCACCCATGACCAAGAATGGTCCACCGCCCCTCCAGGTTCAGTGATTCAGTTCAGGGCTAACAACCCCAACTGGCTAAACAAAACTGTTATGGAAACAGCAATGAAGAACCTTCCTACATCTGTGTGCGACAGTATTCCAAGTCTCAACCTGGGACTTGCATGACTGACAGTAGTGAAAACTCAGCTACTGGCACAATGAAGGAAGCCCTGAACACTGCCAGAGATGGAGGACCTTCACTGCTGCCCTAAACACCAGTAGCGACAGGTAGGTCACCTACTTTATTGATAACAACTAGGTAAAGAAAAAGCATAAAATTTATGAATACATTAATAGCTTTTGCTACTGAGTATAATATTTTAAACACACATTTAAATTGTTGAAAGCTACAAGAATCTATGAACACCAACAATGAATGTTGGTTATTATCCCTCAAATGACAGTTTTTTAAAACTAATTTTTCCTTAATACAGTATAGTGGTCGTCACTAATTGAACTTAGCCATCTCACAGTGTTTTTTTTTTAAATACATTAAGGTGATTCTGGAAGTGATGATATATTGAGCATCTTCACAAGTTAATTGCAGTAGAAGTACTTATTAAGGGCCATACATTTTGCTAAATGTTGAGATACATTGCAAGTGTGTGCTACAGTTATAGTTTCAATGCTTATCCAGTGTTGAAACATTCACTTGTAAGGCTTAGAATTTCATTGGCCTGAGGGCTGGCCAACTTTATACCAGATACTTAAACTCGTATCAGAAGAGAACCAAAGACAAAACAAAATGTGTCTGATAAATATTATAACAGGAATATGTCCTGTAATTTCCAGGACAACAAAAAAAACAATACACTTGCCAGTTTGCCTGGGTCAAATTAACTAAGAGTGGTGCAAGGAGAAAAATGTTGGCAGCTTTCAACGTCAACCTGCTTATCTTCAATTTCTAGACAATTGTTGACTTTGTCCATTTAATCCTTTGTACCCACTGTTAGCACTTCCTGTCTCAGGGACCAGGACCAGGACCAGTTTATTAGTAGTCTTGAAAATAAATGTTATTCATTCTGGGGCTTGTCTTCCTTCAAATTTAAGTAACTGAAAAACAACTTGAACAATCTAAGTCTCACATTAGTGCCTTTTGAGCAAATTTACATGCAGCACAGTTGCAGGAAAGCAACATCGATCTTCAAGGGCCCCCAATATCCAGGTCATGCTCTTTTCTCACTGCTGCCATCAAGGTGGTGGTACAGGAGCCTCAGGACCCACACTATCAGGTTTAGAAACTGCAGTTAACAAGCAGGATAGACAAAGGGGAAATCGCTTGATGTTGTGTACGTGGATTTTCAGAAGGTTTTAACAAGGTGCCATACATGTTAAGAGCCCACGGTATTACAGGAAAGTTACTAGCATGGATAAAGTAGTGGATACTTGACAGGAGGCTAACAATGGGAACAAAGGGAGCCTCTTCTGGTTGGCTGCCTGTGACTAGTGTTGTCCAATAGGGGTCTGTGTTGGGACCACTTCTTTTTACATTATATGTCAATGGTTTGGATGACAGAAGTGATGGCTTTGTTGCAAAGTTTGAAGATAATATGAAGATAGGTGGAGGGACAGGTAGTTTTTAAGGAAGTAGAAAGGCTACCAATGGAATTACACAGATTAGGAGAATAGGCAAAGAAGTGGCAGTTGGAATACAGTGTCAGGAAGTGTATGGTCACACATTTTAGTAGAAGAAATAAAAGGGTAGACTATTTTCTAAATCGAGAGAAAAAACAAGAATTGGAGGCACAAAAGGACTTGAGAGTCCTTGTGCAGGATTCCCTAAAGGTTAACTTGCAGGTTGAGTCTCTGGTAAGGAAGGCAAATGCGATGTTAGCACTCATTCCAAGACAACAAGAATATAAAAGCAGGGATGTAATGACGTTGCTTTATAAAGCACTGGTGAGGCCTCACTTGGAGTATTGTGAGCAATTTTGGGCCCCTTATCTTAGAAAGGATGTGCAGACACTGGACAGGGTTCAAAGGAGGTTCATAAAAATGATTCCAGGATTGAACGGCATGTTATATAAAGAGTGTTTGATGGCTCTGGGCTGGTATTCACTAGAATTCATAATAATGAGGGGTGACCTAATTGATACCTATCGAATAGTGAAAGGCCTTGATAGAGTGAATGTGGAGAGGATGTTTCCAATGGTGGGAGAATCCAGGATCAGAGGACACAGCCTCAGAATAGAGGGGCATCCTTTTAGACCAGAGATGAGGAGGAACTTCTTTAGCCAGAAAGTGGTGAATCTGTGGAATTCGTTGCCACAGGCAGCTGTGGAGGAAGTCTTTACAAATATTTAAGGCAAAGGTTGATAGATTCTTGATTGGTCAAGGCATGAAGGGATACGGGGAGAGGGCAGGAGATTGTGGCTGAGAGGAATAATGGATCAACCATGATAAATTGAAGGAACATACTTGATGGGCCTACGAATGGCCTAATTCTGCTCCTATATCTTATGGTTTTGTGGTCTTATTACCCCTCAACCTTCAGGTTCTTGAACCAGAGGGATAACTTCACTCAATTCCACTTGCCCCATCACTGAACTGTTCCCACAACCTATGGACTCATTTTCAAGGACTCATATCAAGAATATGAGATTTATTGCTTACTTATTTATTATTATTTGTTTTGTCCTCTTTTTGTATTTGCACATGATTTTTATTGCTTTATTTCTTCATTTTTTATTTGCAGTTTGTTATCTTTTGCATATTGGTTGTTTGTCCATATTGTGTGCGGTCTTTCGTTGATTTAATTGTGTTTCTTTGTATTTACTGTGAATGCCTGCAAGTAAATGAATCTCAAGGTAGTACAAGGAACACATTTATGTATTTTAATAACAAATTTACTTATAACTTTTAAAATGCCAGTGTTTGTCATTCATCCTTAATTACCCTTGAACTGAGGAGCAGTTTAAAAAAAAATAAACCCAGCTCATTAGTGGATCTACAGTCATATACAAACCATATCAAGTACAGACAGCAGAGTTTCTTCCTTCAATCATTTTGCTACGTTAGTGAAACCAGTGCTACATTGGGACCACTATGCGGTGACACTTGCAAGCTGCCACCAAGCATCTTCGGATGCGTTGTTGTTAACACAAATGACACATTTCCTTATATGCTTTGATGTACATGTGATAAATAAATAAATCTAATCTTATGGGTTTTTAAAACTACCTTCTGGTTACCAAGATCAACCTCTAATTCCCAGCTGCCCTAATGGTCCAGATCACTCACTCCAGGTCCAGTAAACTATGCACTTCACTACTGTACCAGACATACAGTATTCACATTTTTACCATTTATTCAGCATTTCTTTATAAATGCTTTTCAAACAGACCATTGATTCAGAGATAACCAGTCCACATGGTATCGCAGCAGTTAGCACAACGCTATTACAGCTCAGGGGGCTCTGGGGTTCAGAGTTCAATTCCAGCACCCTCTGTAAGGAGTCTCTGTACGTCCTCCCCGTGGAATGTGCCAGTTTCCTCCAGGTCCTCAGATTTCCTCCTCCAGTCTGAAGTCAAACCAGATAGGACAATTGGTCATTGTAAGTTGTCCCATGGTTAGGATAGGTTTAATCAGGTTTGTCAGATGTTGCTAAAGCGGAGTACTGAAAGGGCCCACTCCGCACTGTATCACTAAACAAATAAATGAAAACTAAACAAAAGATTCTGCAGATGCGGAAATCTTGAGCAACACACACACAAAATGCTGGAGAAACTCAGCTGGTCAGACAGTATCTACAGAGGGGAATAAACAGTCACGGTTTCAGGCAGAGATTTCTGGGTTCTCCTCCATTTTCTCTTCTTCGCCCTTCCTTTCCAATCCTAATGAAGGGTCTCAGCCTAAAGCGTCAACTGTTTATTCCTCTCCATAGATGCAGCCTGACCTGCTGAGTTCCTCCAATATTTTGTGTATGTGATCCAAAACTGTTTTATAAAAGTTAATAAATGTTTCCAATAGCTATTAATAAGCACTCTTATCAGATAATAGCTGAAGTGGTCATTATGGAAGCTTTAGCATTCAAGTGAGATAATATTTTGATAAATGGTACTAACTGACCATTTAACATCAGTACTGATTGGAATGATTATATAAATGCGTAAAGCCAGTTGATTACTAATAACCAGAAAGGATTAGGATATCATAATGTTGCAATAAAGCGGTGCTACATTTTTTATGCTACATTGATGAAATCATCAGTTCCAGTTTCAGTGGCAGATAACCAATAAAAGAATAGATCAAATCTACTTTCTCATTGATGTGAAATTGTCAGTTTAGTAGTTTTTTTTGAAAAAAGCACAAGCACTGAACTCTGACAACCTGCCTTTAAGATAACATTGACTTAATAAATGCAATTCACAACATACATGACTTTTTGCACTTTTTAAAGTTGGTAACTATACAAAATGACTATATTCATTTTTCATTAAACCAAATGTAGTTGCGTGAATTAAACCAAAGAGTGTATTCTAATCAGGATTATGAACAATAATATTTCAGAAAAAAGCACCCCTAACCTCAGCAACTGTAACAGTAACAATTATCTCATTCAACCAAGGGGAGCTTCAAACTTTCACAAGTTTCACTAACATAACTGGAATCCAATATCACAGTAGATTTCTCACAAAGAATATTTACTAACTGGCTGTTAAATACTCCATGAGAATTAAACATTTTATATATTAGTAAAGTACCTTTCCCATCAGCATATCTGCATTCTACAAACTAAAATATGCAGAACTCTTGCCAAACTCGAACATGCAATAGGACACATCTGGCAGACAGCTTGAGTATTACTCCAGATGTGGTGACTTGAAAACTCTGCAAATTATACAGGTACTTGTGCAAAGTTGGTTGTCCATATGCTCCTCAAAAACTAAAACTCTGTAACTTCCCAAATGGATTTCAGCTTGGGAAATGACAATACCTTCTTTTCTCAATTCAATTTACTTTTGAAAAGTGTATGTCCAAGCAAGAGTGTGTACACCACAATTAAATTCTACGCCAATGCTCATAGAATCACTGAGTAGTACAACACAGAAACTGGTCCATGCTGACCACAGCATCGTCCCTGCTAGTCTCAATTGGCCCTGCTTGGCCCATATCTCTCCAAGCCCCACCCTACATGTACCTATCCAAATGCCTCTTAAATGTTGCAATTCTACCAGCCTCAATCACATTCTCTGGTGGTTCATTCCAGATACTTACTACCCTCTGTTTGATGAAATTACTTCTTTGGTCTCTGAAATCTTTCCCATCTTATTTTCTATCTGTGTCCTCTAGTTTTGGACTCTCCAACCCTTATTAATACCCCTCCTGATTTTTATTTGGAAATATGACACAGAATAGCCGTTCGAGCCGCAATGCCAGCAACCCTAGCCCAATCACTATTTACAATGACCAATTAACCTGCCAACCTGCCAACTGGCACACCTTTGGAATGTGGGATGAAACCGGAGCACCTGGAGGAAGCCCATGTGTTCCACAGGGAGGATGTACAAATTCCTTACAGGGGACACTGGGATTGAACTCTGACTCCCCAAAATGTAATAGTATCACACTAACCAGTATGCTGTCATGGCTGTATGAGGACATACCTCCTGCTCTTCAGGGAATAGAGAGCCAACCTTTCCCTACAACTTAGGCCACCTCATTCTGGAAATGCCCTCCTCAATTGCTTCCCAGCTCGTCAATGTCTTTCTTCTAACAGGGTGACCAAAACTGTACCCAAATTTCCTAAACTGGACAACCTTGTTTTGACTCCATGTCTTGGTCAGACTGCTATCTTCCAGTTGGTGCAAAAAACAAAACTCTGCTGTGCCCACCTTGCACCAACAGCTCTCACCAGCTACCAACGGCACCCAGTCCGGGTGCATTTGGCTTTAAAGTTAACATCCTCATGTTCAAATGTCCTTTGCTCTCATTCCTCATGATTGTCGCAACCTTTTCCAACCCTACAAATTCTGTTGGGTGGTAGCATTTCTTTATCAAAGTTACCACTAACAACCGCGCCTTTCATCTACCCATGCTTCAGTCAAAGTTCAAAGTAAATTTATTAGTAAAGTGTGTATATGTCACCGTATGCTAGCTTGGGATTCATTTTCTTGTAGGCATTTACAGGAAAATAAGGAAATACTAAAGAATTAATGTTAAACTATACATAAACAAAGACTGACAAACATCCAATGTGTAAAAGATGACAAATTGTGTAAATAAAAAAAATAAACAAATAATACTGAGAACACGAGTTATAGGGTCTTTGAAGACAAGTGCATAGGTTGTGGAATCAGTTCAGTGTTGAGGCAAGTGCAATTATCCACACTGTTTCAGGAGCCTATTGGTTGTAGAGTAACAACTGTTCCTGAATCTGGTGGTGTGGGAGCTAAGGTTCCTATACAGTACCTCTGGCATGATGGTAGGATTGAGAAGACAGCATGGCTTGAATAGTGGGGCTCCTTGATGACGGGTGATGCTTTCTTGTGGCAATTCCTCTCATTAATGTGCTCAATGGTGAGGAGGACTTTGCCTGTGATGGACTGGGCAGTATCCACCACCTTCCATAGACTCTTCCATTCCTAGGTTCGAATCCCTTTTCCAGACTTCATCATCTCTCTTACCCCCTTAATGATTCTCATTAAAACTTAAGAGCTTTGGTCTAGTGATTCTTTATAAAGCCAATTTTGCTTGACAGCAATCCTCTGAACTGCCATGGGATTTTTACTACATTAAAGGCACTAAATAAATTGCTGTAAGCTTCAGTAATGTTATAGAGTTACCAATCTCAGAAGGCATTCTTTGGAACAGCTGACAATCTAACTGTTACAACATACGTTGACAGATGTTGGCATACTAGAGCTTTATAATTATTGGTAATCACGTCAAGATCAGCGCTGCACAGTTTGGCTGTACATATATACAGTACATCCATATGCCTAGATGTATACAAACACACACACACCGCTCTATTTCATGGGCAATTCTATGAATAAAACAACCTCAGGCAGCAGCAGCTCCGAAAGCCAAACGACAATTAACAGTGTAATCAGCATTTTCCCTGCCTTCAACTATATACCGAGTAAGTCTAAATAACATGGTACATTATCACACACATTTTGTCACTTGTTTCCCCAATTTAGTGCACAATGTTCTGCCGCAGAACATTCAACAGCACAATAAGCAGCATTATTTGTGCATTTTCCAAGACCCGGGCATGCCTGGGAAGGTGAACATTTATTGCTGATTTCTAGTTATCCCTAAACTGAGTACCCATTTCAGAGTTCAACATGCCAGTGAATCCAGAATCTCAAACTGCCCTGGCCAGATGAGGATGAAAGATTTCACCTTCTGAAAGGCATCCGTGAACTGGGTGAGCAATCACAGTCATTCAGTAGTTTTACCATCATCTTCGTCCAATGTTTCATTTGAGCTACAGGTTATTAACTGAATTTACTGGTATTGGAGATAAGCTTCCCTGACCAGCAAAGGCCTCAGATATTTGCTGGCCAAGAGAGCTTTTTTAAAATATATATAAATGCAATAGGGGGTTTGTGAGGCATGCTCCTGTGATGTTTAGACAAGTTATTGGATCAATAGCACTTTAATGAATCAGCACTGTGGGACAGCATTAAGTGAGGTGGCAGTGCTAATGGCCTTTCTCAGGAGTGGTTGGCTCAAAAAGTAAACAGTGAATAATTCTGTTCTTCCTATGTCTTATGTCTAATACACACACATATTTCAAAACCTTAAACCATTTGCTGTCAAAATAACCCCTTTAAAATAAACAGGTCTAATGTTACAGATATAGTATTGGAAATCTGAAGTTACAGCTGAGGGGCAAGATTCTCAGCTCTGTAAATAGAACAAGCTGCTAGAGTAGGTGGTTGAGGTAGATAACAATTGCAACATTTAAAAGAGCTCGGAGGGGTACATGGATAGGATACAAGATATTCTGCAGATGCTGGACATCCACGGTAGCACACACAAAATGCTGGAGGAACTCAACAGGTTAGGCAGCATCAATGGGGGCGAACAAACACTGGATGTTTCAAAGCAATGAAGGGTCTCCCCCGGAATATCGACTGTTTCTTCTTATCGGATGCTGCCTGACCTGCTGAGTTCCTCCAGAACAAATAAGAAAGGTTTAGAGCAGATGTTCCCACCCTGGGGTCCTCGGACCCCTCGGTTAATGGTAGGGGTCTATGGCATTAAAAAAAGTTGGGAGCCCCTGACGGGCAAACTGGATTAGCATAAATGGGCAGCTTGGCCAGCAGGAACGAGTTGGGCCGAAGGGTCTGCTGCCGTGCTGTGTAACTCTATGAAAACAGAACATGTCGGACATGGTCAGAGGGTCACGATACACAAGTGGAGACTAACAACGCTTTCTTTCGGAACAGCCACCTTTCATCAATATAACTCGTCTTCTCCGTCGCCGCCAGACCAGCTGTAGGACGCACATCGTCTGTTCTTTCTCAGGCAATTACTCAACATCGAGGATCATGTCGTTTGTTATAACGTTTGAAAATAACACGTAGCAATTTAAAACGGTAAACGTTTACAGAAAAGCACGAGCACAGATTGTGACGTGAGAAGGTACTGTCGTTAGTCCAGAACTACACACCCCAAACACAGTATCGCACCAAAAAAAATCACAAACTGCTGAAGGAACGCAACTGGTCCAGCAACATTCGTGGAGGGAAGAGGCGCGGAGCAATTACTGACGTTTCTGATCGAGTCGTAATTCCTCTCCCTCCCCACCGCAGAGTTCCTGCAGACTCTAGCATTAGCGATCTCCCACCTCCCCAAAGATTTCACTCAACTGTTGATGCGCAGGGAGCTCGGGCCAATCGTCATAAACAAAACGCAACTAGAGCGCCGAGTAGGATGCACTGACCCTCGGGGCTGAATACTTGGCCATCATCAATTGCGCACGGTCAGTTATCACTGTGTGCCGCTGTGGTGCACCTGAGTAGTTGCAATCCCCACTCGGGCAAACTACGAAAGCAAAAGAATTCACGCTCGGTACACTCCGGTACCAATGGATCCCCCCCCCCCGGGTTCACTGCGATCCCCAATGGATCCTTGCTCGAGTGCACTACACCCTGACAGGGTCAGAAGCGCAGAACCACTTGCGGTAGGGTCGGCCACGGTCATTTACACCCAAATTGCCCAGCCTCCCCGGTAGTCCGGGCACCTGTCCTGTCCCGGCGCGCTGTGACACGGACTCACTGTGGCAGCGGACGCTCGTCCCGTCCGGTCTGATGGTTTGGCCGCACAGGTCGCACCAGGTGTGCAAGGTACACGGCCCGAAGCGGTGCCCCTCGCCCTTCTCCTCCGGCACCCGCGGGTCCTCGGCCTGCTGGAAGATGGTGCGGACATCCCGCGGCCGCTGGGCGCCGACCTTCAGCCGGACCCGCCAAGCCTGCGCCCCCGCTGCTCCGGCTCCCCCTGCCCGGGCCGGTGGCGACCTGGGGCCGCAGCTGCCCGGCTTCAGGGCAGCGCAGCGGAGGATCAGCTGCTCGGCCGACAACCCCACCGATGCCCCGGGCCTGGACCGCAGGCACCCTGGTCCCTGGTGCCCGGTGAGGGGGTGGCTGAGGTGGGCGCTGAGCAGAGGCGGCGGCTGCGAGGCAGAGACCGTCGGCATTGTTGTTATTGTGGGGATGGTCACCGGGCCCCGGATCATCCAACAACCGGACCCGCTGGCGGCGACTGCCGGCCACGCGCCGCGGCTGCGGTCCTTTAAACACCCTCGCCGCGCGTGCCGCGTCCCCCGCCCCGCCCGCCCCGAGTTAGCCAATCAGCAGTCCGCGAAGCCGCCTTCCCCGCCCCACAGCCCCGGTGCCACCAATCGCGTGTGGCTCTGATCCCGCCTCCTCCCCGCCCACAACCCCGCGTCACTGTCCGGAGCTTTCGTCCTCTCTGTTAGAGGCGCTTCTTCACTTTCCTCACTCTCTTCTTCTTTGAGAAATCACTCACCCTCCTCACTGCCTCTGTACTCCACTCACTCCTACTCTCTTCCCTCTCATCACTCTACTCGCCTTCACTCTGCCCCATTGCCACAGACAGACCCTCAGTCTAATCACTCATACACTATTCACTCCGACAGACACACTCTTCTGACCCCCTTCATTCTTACAAACAGGCCCTCACCCTCCATTCCCACAAAACTCGCCCTCCCTTCCCATAAGACTCACTGTCATCCTCCTCACCCCCCCCCATTCCCGCAAAACTCACTGTCACCCTCCTCACTCCCTCCACTCCCTCAAAACTCACCCCACTCTATTCCCACAAAACTCACTGTCACCCTCCTGACCCCCTCCCTTCCCACAAAACTCACTGTCACTCTCCTCACTCCCTCCACTCCCTCAAAACTCACTCTCTCCGTTCCCACAAAACTCACCCCACTCCATTCCCACAAAACTCACTGTCGCCCTCCTGACCCTCACCCCACTCCATTCCCGCAAAACTCACTCTCACCCTCCTCACTCCATCCATTCTGACAAGACACTTTTTTTCCCTTTCTGTTCTCACCCCCTGTCTGTCTCCACAAATCACCATCAGCCTCTGTCACAGCAATCCCCTGGCTCCGTCTGTCCATCAACCACTTCCTCTGCTCACACCTGGTTCCGCCAATCATCTTTTACGCCTTTATACAGGCTATCTTCACTCTACACTTGTTGGTGCAAGGGCTTTCCCCAAAAATTTCGATCATCCCTTTGCCTGTCCAAACACTGCTCGACCCGCTGAGTTCTTCCAGCAGATTACTTGTATTTCTTGCTCCACCACCCTGCACCTACAGATTGCTGTGGTTGCCGTGCACAAACTGTGTAAGGCGTTGTTAAGAAGCGTCACTTTGATTTCTATTTACAGGTACATTCCCTTTCAACCATCTTCTTCTCTCACACTGGGAAACCCCCATCTTGCTGGTCATTCTTTTCTTGAAAATACTCCACATTTATAGGGAACTTCTTTCAATTTGAAACATGTGATGTATTTCCCCATTCACTCGATAAAACTCCACAATGTCTTCTCTAGTGCCCGTATCTTGCGGCCAACAGAGAGTGGGAGAACAGTCAAAGGCAAGTCAGAATCAGAATTAGGTTTAGCATCAGGTTTAATACGTGAAATTTGTTTGATTTATTTATTTATTGGGATTCCACACGAATAGCCAATTTCCCTTGGGATCAATAAATAATGACTACGACTACGACTAATAGGCATTTCTGGCCCTTTGAGCCACACTGCCCAGCAATTCCGATTTAACCCTAGCTTAATCACGGGACAATTTACAATGATCAATTAACCAACCTACAAATATGTCTTTGGACTGTGGGAGGAAACCAGAGCACCCGGAGGAAACCCATGCAGTCACGGGGAGATGGTACAAACTCCTTATAGGCAGTGTTGGGAATTGAACCCATGTCACCTGTCAGGAAAGCATTGTGCTAACCACTAAGCAACCGTGCCACTGTTTTGCAGCAGCAGAACAGTGCAATACATATAAATACTATAAATTACAATAAGAAATATATATAAAAATGTAATGAAATATGTAGTGCAGGAAGAGCAAATATAGTGAGGTAGTTCATTGCCTGTTCAGAAATCTGATGGTGGAGGGGAAGAAGCTGCTCCTAAAACATTGAGTGTGTGTCTTCAGTCTCCTGTACCTCCTCTCGGGCAATAGTAATAAGAAGAGGGCAAGCCCTGGGTGATGGAGGTCCTTAATGATGGAAGTTTATTGTCAGGTAAACTTGGTTGATTAAGAAGTTGCAGAACCTGGGCATCTGTACCTTCCTCTGCAATTGGATCCCCGACTTCCTAACCGGAAGACCACAATCTGTGCAGATTGGTGATAACATATCCTCCTCGCTGACGATCAACACTGATACACCTCAGGGGTGTGTGCTTAGCCCACTGCTCTACTCTCTATATACACATGACTGTGTGGCTAGGCATAGCTCAAATACCATTTAGAAATTTGCTGATGATACAACCACTGTTGGTGGAATCTCAGCTGGTGATAAGAGGCCGTACAGGAGTGAGATATGCCAACTAGTGGAGTGATGCCTCAGCAATAACCTGGCACTCAACATCAGTAAGACAAAGGAACTGATTGTGGACTTCGGGAAGGGTAAGACGAAGGAACACATCCTCATAGAGGGATCAGAAGTGGAGAGAGTGAGCAGTTTCAAGTTCCTGGGTGTCAAGATCTCTAAGGATCTAACCTGGTCCCAACATATGATGTAGTTATAAAAAAGGCAAGACAGTGCCTATACTTCATGAGGAGGTTCAAGAGATTTGGCATGTCAACAAATACACTCAAAAACTTCTACAGATGTACTGTGCAGAGCATTCTGACAGACTGCATAACTGTCTGGTATGGAGGGGCACAGGACCAAAAGAAGCTGCAGAGGGTTGAAGATCTAGTCAGCTCCATCTTGGGTACCAGCCTACAAAGTACTCAGGACATCTTCATAGAGCGGTGTCTCAGAAAGGCAGTGTCCATTATTAAGGACGTCCAGCACCCAGGGCATGCCCTTTTCTCACTGTTATCATCAGGTAGGAGGTACAGAAGCCTGAAGGCAGACACTCAGTGACTCAGGAACAGCTTCTTCCCCTCTGCCATTCGATTCCTAAATGGCCATTGAACCCTTGGACACTACCTCACTTATTTAAATACACAGCATTTCTGTTTTTTGCTGTTTTTTAAATCTATTCAATATACACATACTGTAGTTGATTTACTTATGTATTTATTATTTATTTCTTCTCTCTTTTGTATTACATATTGCACTGAACTGCGGCTGCTAAGTTAACAAATTTCACGTCACATGCCGGTGATAATAAACCTGATTCTGACTCTGAGGTACACAAGTACAGGTGTGCAAAGGTGCAATGCAAAACTTATTTGCAGCAGCATCACAGGCAGAGAGCATCAGATAAGCAGCATCACGATAAAACATGAATTAGTGACAAATTGTGTGCAGTTTTTTTACTAGTAAACAGAACAAGAACAAAATTAACTCCAAGGTGGTCAAGAGTCATACAGCACAGCAGCACAGAAACAAACCTTTCAGCCCATCTAGTCCCTGCTGAACTATTATTCTGCCTAGTCCCATCAACCTGCATCTGCACTGTAGCCCTCCACATCCTTCCCATCCCCATGGACTGAACTTATCCAAACTTCTCTTAAATGTTGAAATTGAACCTACGTTCATCGCTTGCGCTGACAGGTTGTTCAATATCACACCACGCTCTGAGTGAAGAAGTTGTCCCTCAGGTTCCCCTGAGATAGAACTCTAGTTCCGGTCTCACACGACCTTAGTGGAGAAGCCTGCTTGCATTTTACCTGTCTATACCCACAAAGTTTTACATATCTCGATCAAATCTCCCCTCGTTCTCCTGCACTCCAGGGGAAAAAAAGCCCTAACCCATTCAATCTTTCCCTGAAACTTCTTTGTAAATTCCCAGCAACATCTTTGTAAATTTTTTTCTGTACTCTTTCAGTGGCGTGACAGGGTGGATACACATTTCTACCAAAGGAGGTGTAAAGCACTCCTTCCCTCTGCCACCCTTGGGCAAGGTGCAGCAGCTGCTTAGCGCCACCCGCGCCCCCCCCCCCCCGTCTGGTCTGGGTCATGAAAAGCCATGGGGGCAGATGGTGGATGGTTGTATGAGCAGCTGGTGCATTTCACAAAAACCACTGACCACTGACTCCAGCCAGAGGTCTCTGAAGAGTATGGATAATGGCTGGGGTCACCCATCTTGTAAAGACCCTGCCCAGAAGAAAGCAAAGGCAAACCACTTCTGTAGAAAATTTTACCAAGAACAACCATGGCCAAGACCGCAATCACCCGTGTCATACAACACATAATAATGGTGATGATGGCTCTTTCCATCTTATAATAATTTGTTATGCCTGCAATCTACCACTGCCACAAAGCAACGAACTTCATGGCATATGTCAATGATAATAAACTTAATTCTGATTCAGTACCTGTGATTCTTCAAAACAGTGCCATTGGATCTTGTCCATCTGGCTATCCGGGCCAGAGACTGGAGGTTGGAGCCCTGACGTCCGCAAATCTGAGAGTCCAGGACCGAGAACTGGAGGCCCGGAGGCAACCTGTCCTAGGCTTGGATTATGTGGGTATGGTGGGAAAGGGGCTAGTTTTCCTGTTGTAGTCTTGTTCTGTGATGCTGTTGGTTGTGTTGTTCTGCTGAACACTGTGGGCATGCTATGTTGGAGTCAGAATGTGCGGCGACACTTGTGGGCCACCCCCAGCACACACTTGTTGTGTTGGTTGTTGACGCAAACGACGTATTTCACTGGATGCTTTGCTGTACATGTGATAAACAAATCTGAATCCGAAGTAGAAAAGCAGACTGAGGTTTGGTTTCTCGTTTCATCTGAAGCCTTCCCTCAGGACTGAACTATGTTTTAGAGCTTGTGTCTCTGACACTGACAGGTCAGGAATTTAAGTCTGGCCCAGAAAGTGCTGCAGTAAGGACTTTCGTCACCGTACATGATAATATACGAGGTGCGCAGCTCAGATA
This sequence comes from Mobula birostris, assembly GCF_030028105.1. Taxonomy (NCBI): domain Eukaryota; kingdom Metazoa; phylum Chordata; class Chondrichthyes; order Myliobatiformes; family Myliobatidae; genus Mobula; species Mobula birostris. The sequence continues at coordinate 93,216,223 of NC_092383.1, read as the reverse complement.
CAGGGAATGCTGACCTATTAACACTGCACTAATGTCAATGCTGCTTTGCAGATGTTCGGGTTATTGTGCCCTTAATGAGAGAAAACGGTAGAAAATGTGTTTAAAGTTCAACGTAAATTTATTATCAAAGTTCTTATATGTCACTGTATACTCCCATCTTGAGATTTATAATCTAGCAGGCATTTACAATAAGACGAAGAATTACAATAGAATCAATGAAAATCTGTAGACAAGCAAAGACTGACCATCAAATCAATTGCAAAATAAGACAAACTGTTTTAAATTAATGAATTAATGAATCGACAGATAGATAACACTGAGGACATAAATTGCAGAGTCCTTGAAAGTGAGTCTGGAGGTTGTGGAATCAGTTCAGAGTTGAGGTGAGTGAAGTTATCCGTGTCGGTGCAGGAGCCTGATGGATGAAGGGTAATAACTGTCCTTAAACAGAGTGGTGTGAGACCCAAGGCTCCTGTAGCTCCTGCCTGATGGCAGCAGTGAGAAAAGAGCATTGCCTGGATAGTGGATGCTGCGCTCCTTGTCGATATGCTCAATATTGAGGGCCTTTCCTGATGGGTTCGGCTGCCTCCACCACCTTTTGTATGTTTTTCCATATTTGGGCATTGAAGGTTACATGCCAGGCCATGATGCAAGCAGTCAGAGAAACACCAGCAAGTGGCAGGGAGCACAGGGGAATTAAGAAGTAGAGATTCAGATTTATTTATCACGTGTAAATTCAAACATACAGTGAAATGCATCGTTTTGCATTAATGGCCAACACAACCGAGGCTGTGAAAGGGAGCAACCCACAACTGTCACCACACGTTCCAGCGCCAACACAGCATGTCCGCCATGCTCAGCAAAACAGAGCACAACCAGTGACAAAGCAACAACCGCAAAGCAAGCCCCGTTCCTCCCTCCCACCTAAAATGAAAAACAAATAAAGAAAATGAAAGGGGAAGACAAAGGGACATGCCAGTCCTCATCAAGGGACTAGAAGTGGAAGGTGTGAGCAGTTTGAAGTTCCTGGATGTCAACGTCTCTGAAGATTTACCCTGGGCCCAACAATTACAAAAAAAGGCACATCAGCAGCTATATCTTTCATTAGGAGTTTCAGGAGATTTGGTATGTCACAAAAAGACACCAAAATCCTACAGATGTACCATGGAGAGCGTTGTAACTGGCTGCATCACTGTCTGGTATGGGGCGGGAGGAATGGGGCTACTGCACAGGATTGAACTAAGCTGCAGAGAGTTGGTTTGGGGGGGGGAGCACTGCATTCGCCACAGGTGCTCTGGAGGCCAAGTCTTTATGTATATTTCAGGCAGAGGTTTATAGATTCTTGATTGGTCAGGGCATGAAAGGATACAGGGAGGAGGCAGGACACTGGGGCTGAGAGAATTGGATTACCCATGATGAAATGGTGGAGCAGACTCAATGAGCCAAATGGCCTAATTCTGCTCTTATATCTTATGGTCTTATGATGTTATAAGATCGAAATAAGCTGCAGAAAGTTGTGAACTCAGTCAGCGCCGTCATGGGCACTAGCCTCCCCAGCATCCAGGACATCTTCAAGGACCAATGACTCGAAAAGGCGGCATCCATCATTAACGACCGCTGTAACCCAGGTCATGCCCTCTTCTCGTTGCTACCATCAGGGAGGAGGTACCAAAGCCTTAAGGCACACACTCAACGGTTCAGGAACGGCTTCTTCCCCTCTGCCATCAGATTTTTGAATGAACATTGAACCCATGAACACTACCCCACTACCTTTTTTTCTCTTTTTGCACTACTTATTTAATTCAACTTTATAAAATACTGTATACATACTTCTTACTGTAATTTACAGTTCTGGTTATTTTGTATTGCAATGTACTGCTGCCACGTGACCATGAGACTATAAGACATAGGAGCAGAATTAGGTCATTCAGCCCATCGAGTCAGCTCCACCATTCAATCATGGCTGATCAACACTCACAACACGCTGGAGGAACTCAGCAGGTTGGGCGGCATCCGTGGAAATGATCAGTCGATGTTGCGGGCCGGAACCCTTCGTCAGGACTGTAGAGGGAAGGGGCAGAGGCCCTATAAAGAAGGTGGGGGGAGGGTGGGAAGGAGAAGGCTGGTAGGTTCCAGGTGATAAACCAGTAACAGGAAAGATAAAGGGGTGGGGGAGGGAAAGCAGGGAGGTGATAGGCAGGAAAGGTGAAGAAAGAATAGGGGAAAACACAATGGGTTGTAGAAGGAGGCGGAACCATGAGGGAGGTGTTAGGCAGCTGGGGGAGGGGGCAGAGTGACATAGGGATAGAGGAGGGGAGGGGGAGGGAAATACCGGAAGTTGGAGAATTCTGTGTTCATACCAAGGGGCTGGAGAGTGCCTAGACAGTATATGAGGTGTTGCTCCTCCAATCTGAGTTTAGCCTCATCATGGCAGTAGAGGAGGCCATGTATGGACCTATCTGGATGGGAGTGGGAAGCAGAGTTGAAGTGGGTGGCTACTAGGAGATCCTGTCTGTTGTGGCGGACGGAGCGGAGGTGCTCGACAAAGCGGTCCCCCAATCTGCGTTGGGATTTCCCTACCCCTATGTCACTCTGCCCCCTCTCCCAGCTGCCTATCACCTCCCTCATGGTTCTGCCTCCTTCTACTACCCATTGTGTTTTCTCCTATTCTTTCTTCACCTTTCCTGTTTATCACCTCTCTGCCTCCCCTCCCCCACCCCTTTATCTTTCCCCTTACTGGTTTTTTACCTGGAACCTACCAGCCTTCTCCTTCCACCCTCCCCCCACCTTCATTATAGGGCTTCTGCCCCTTCCCCCTACAGTCCTGACGAAGGGTTCCAGCCCAAAACGTCGACCGATCGTTTCCACGGATGCTGCCTGACCTGCTGAGTTCCTCCAGCGTGTTGTGAGTGTTGCTTTGACCCCAGCATCTGCAGGTTATTTTGTGTAATCACGGCTGGTCATTTTTTCTCTACTCAGCCCCACTCCCCGGCCTTCTCCCTGTAACCTTTGATGCTGTGTACAATCAAGAACCTATCAACCTCTGCCTTAAATACACCCAGCGACCTGGCCTCCACAGCTGCATGTGGTAACACATTGCAAAAATTCACCACAGTCTAGCTAAAGAAATTTTGCCGCATCTCTGTTTTGAATGGACGCCCCTCTATCCTGAGGCTGTGCCCTCTTGTCCTACATTTCCCCACCATGGGAAACATCCTTTCCATATCTACTCTGACTAAGCCTTTCAACATTCAAAAGGTTTCAATGAGACACCCCCCTCATCCTTCTAAATTCCAGCGAGTACAGACCCAGAACCATCAAACATTCTTCATATGATAACCCTTTCATTTCTGGAATCATCCTCCTCAACCACCTCTGGACTCTCTCCAATGCCTGCAACTCTTAGATAAGAGGCCCAAAACTGTTCACAATACTCAAGGTGAGGCCTCACCAGTGACTTATAAAGCATCACATCCCTGCTCTTGTACTCTAGACCTCTTGAAATGAATGCTAACATTGCATTTGCCTTCCTCGCCACTGACTCAGCCTGCAAGTTAACCTTTAGGGTGTTCTGCACAAGAACTCACAAGTCCCTTTGTATCTCAGATTTTTGGATATTCTCCCCATTTAGAAAATAGTCTGCACATTTATTTCTACTACCAAAGTGCATGACCATGCATTTTCCAACTTTGCATTTCATTTGCCACTTTCTTGCCCATTCTCCTAATCTGCCTAAGTCCTTCTGTAGCCTATTTCCTCAACTCTGCTCAATAACAACAAATAACAACAACACCCAACTCCTCAGCAACAACAAATTTCATGACATTTGCCGATTCTATTTCTGATTCTGAACTTGGTGGGGGGGCATAAAGAACGTGAGACAGGAGAGTAATATAAACTGTTTCAAATACAAAACCTTAGCAACGTGAGTTCTTCTAGCACTTGTCTTCTTGTCCCTCCGTGCACTGCAGCCAATATGATCCTGCACCTGAAATGAATCCAGTCGTCCCAGTGCCGCCTCCCCCGCATCGCTGAGACCTAACGTAAGTTTGGGCACCACTTGGTCGAGCACGTTTGTTGATCTGTAGCAGGCAGGATTTCCTGGTGGCCAGACATTTTAACTCCAATCCCTATTCCCATTCTGATATGTCAGTCCATGGCCTCCTCTCCTGTCACAATAAGACCACACTCAGGTTGGAGGAGCAACATCACTGGGTAGCCTCCAACCTGATGGCATGAACATCGATTTCTCCAACATCTGGCAATTTCTCCTACTTCTCTCTTCTTCCATTCCCCACTCAGGTTCACCTCAGCTCTCTCTGGTGGCCCTCCTCCTTCCCCTTCTCACATGGTCCACTCTCCTCTCCCATCAGATACTTTCTTCACCAGCCTTTTCCCACCTGTCTCCTCCCAGCATCTCGCCATTCCCCCTTCCCTCGCCTGGCTTCACCTATCGCTTTCTAGCTTGGACTGCTTCCCTTCCCCCACCTTATAATTCTGGCTTTTTCCTCCTTCCTTTCCAGTCCTGATGAAGGATCTAGGCAAGAAACATCGACTCCTTAATCCTCTCCATAGACGCTGCCTGACTTGCTGTGTTCCTCCAGCATTCTATGTGTGTTGCTCTGGATTTCCAGCATCTGCACAGTCTCCAGTATTTACCGGAATCGCTGGGAGTGCCCCTGGGTCAGAAAGGAAGAGGTGGGTGGGTAATGCAACCACATCTGGAGGCGAGATTCACAGCAGCAGAGGAAGAACTTTCACAAAGTCACTCGTCTGGCCATGGTGTCCTGACCTTTATAGCTGGGGCTGATGTTCAATCTCACAACAGACAGAACCTATAGCAGTAACACAGCTTGGCACACACCCACACTCACCCTCACGCACCCAATCACGTCACAGCTGAACTTACAACAACACATCAGTAATGCCACAACTGAACTCACACACACTCGCACCGAACACCCACTCATGTCACAACTAAATTTAGATCCACACATCAATAAAGCCACAACTGAACTCACACACACTGACTTACCCAATCACGTCACAGCTGAACTTACATCCACACACTAGTCCTACCCCACCCCCTGCCCAAATACACACACACACACACACACACACACACACACACACACACACACACACAAAATGATGGAGGATCTCAGCAGGTCAGGTAGTATCTAGAGAGAAGAATAAACGATCAAAGTTTTGGGTCAAGACCCTCCATCAGGACTAGAAAGGAAGGGAGCAGAAGCCAGAATAAGAAGGTGGGGAAGAAGAGTTAAGTCTCTTTTGCATACCTTGTCATCGTGGCTAAATATCGCCATCACCATATCACAATCAGGTTTAATATCACTGGCATATGTCATGAAATTTATTAACTTAGCGACAGCAGTACAATGCAATACATGATAATATAGACAAATAAATAAATAAATACATCAATACAGTAAGTATATGTATGTATATTAAATAGTTAAATTTTTTAAAAGTGCAAAAACAGAAATAATATTTTAAAAAGTGAGGTTGTGCTCGTGGGTTCAATTTCCTTTTAGGAATCAGATGACAAAGGGGAAGAAGCTGTTCCTGAATCGTTGAGCATGAGCCTTCAGGCTTTTGTCCCTCCGCCCTGACAGTAAAAACTAGAGGACATCCATTTAGGATGAGTGGAGAAGTCAGAGGTAGGTTTTTTTACACAGAGAGTGGTGGGAGTGTGAAATGCGCTGCCAAGGATGGTGCTGGAGGCAGATACATTTACGAGACATGGACTACAGAAAGTGGAGTGTTATGGGTTATGTAGGGAAAGTGTTAGATTGATCGTGGAGTAGGATTATACTTTATATTTTAGTTTATGTTCGCCAAACAATTGATACTAGAACGTACAATCATCACAGTGATATTTGATTCTGCGCTTCCCGCTCCCTGGAGTACAAATCAATAGTAAATAATAAAAACTTAAATTATAAATCATAAATAGAAAATGGAAAGTAAGGTAGTGCAAAAAAACCGAGAGGCAGGTCCGTATATTTGGAGGGTACGGCCCAGATCCGGGTCAGGATCCGTTCAGCAGTCTTATCACAGTTGGAAAGAAGCTGTTCCCAAATCTGGCCGTACCAGTCTTCAAGCTCCTGAGCCTTCTCCCGGAGGGAAGAGGGACGAAAAGTGTGTTGGCTTGGTGGGCCGTGTCCTTGATTACCCTGGCAGCACTGCTCCGACAGCGTGCGGTGTAAAGTGAGTCCAAGGACGGAAGTTTGGTGAAGTGGCCACTAAGTATATTTTTGCAAATTGTCAATAAAATTTAATACCATGAGAAAATGTAAAAGACGTTTTTAAAACAAAATACTGTACTTACATAACCACATGAAGCTGTGCTTCAGAAATCAGGTATTTTACTCAATATTTCTGTTCTAGATGAAGAAGTATAAATCTTAAAACCCCTGAGAATTTAATGTACAACCTGGTTCTCTGAGAGAGGAAGCAATCTTTGTCAGGTTTTCTCTCCTGGAGAAATAAACATCCAGGTGTTTGAGATATTGTGGAGGCTAAACCATTATATTTTGCTGCCTGTTAAATTATTAATGTGTGTCAATATTTTTTAAGTGTTTTTATAGAAAAAAGACAACCTCTGTCATTTTGCCAAATCACTAAATGGCAATGCATGTCATCATCAAAGTGTCTTCCACTAAAAATCTACTGATTCCAAACCCCCGTTTGTTTCAATCATAAGCCTGTTTCTCTGCTGAGCGACATGCAGTTATGAAGGCATGATGAATATATACTTCAAAGAAGGTCTGTACATAACGATGGACAGGCAGCTCCTTATCTGGCTGAACAGAAATCGTTCACGTGCTCCTTACATCTGCAAGGCTGAACATCAGTCGGTCATTGTCGTTGTATACTTTCAAAGCTTCAGGATGATGGTTTACAAATGTGCTTTGATTCAAAATCAGGTTTAACATCACTGGCATATGTTGTGAAAAAATATATAAAATAAAGCCCTCTCTTGGTTGGGGTCAACCATGGATATTGTGTTCCAGCTGTTTACACAATACACAAGCCAGGGATGTACAAAATGGAGAGCAAGCTGTTGCCCATACATCAGGCTTCCCCTCTCCACGCAGCTGATGAATCCAAAGGAACACTCGAGACCAATACAGTTTGGCACCAGCGGCGTCACAGGAGTTGCCGGTCTGCGTTGAACTCGAAGTTGGACTGCCTTAAGGAATCCAGCTCTGGATTTTTTCTGAGGGCTTACTCCCAAAGCCTCCCCCATGAGTGGGTATAGCCGCAAGGCAGCGAGGGTTTCCGATCAGAGTTCCTGTCCTCGATGAGCTGCCACCCGTGGCTGACAAATCCCAACTGCCCGAAACAACAGATTTTAAGGCACCTTTGCTCCTTCTCCTGTCAGTCGAAACTGTTCCTCCAGACTTAGTAGCCAAGCCACATGTGAAGACCAGGAGCTGGACTTGGTTGTCAGAGGCTTTTTGAGACACACGCACATTGGGAGCATTTAATAGGTCGTCATTGTTCCCATTAATAGGTCTCATTGTTACCATCAGGAAGGAGGTTCAGGAGCCTGAAGGCACACTGTCAATGACTGAGGAACAGCTTCTTCCCCTCTGCCATCCAATGTCTGAATGGGCATTGAACCCATGAACAATACCTCACTACTTTTTTTATTTCTGTTTTTTTTGCACTATTCATTTTAACTTAACTATTTAATAGACATATATACATACTTACTGCAATTTATTTTTTCTTCTCTATATTTATTTATCGTCTATTTCAATGACTGCTGCCATAAAGTTAGCAAATTTCAACCTGATCAAAGTGGTCATAAGTAACAAAGGAAAATCTCCATCTTATGCACTTTTAAAACATTAAGGATGAAGATTATGAGATAAAGACTGGACACTCACTCCTCCCTGCCCGTTACACCACTGGTGTCTAAGGTATCAATGAAGGTCCTCCGTCTCTGGTGGTGTTCAGGGCTTCCTTCATCGTGTCTGTAGCTTCCACTCGGTTTTCACTACTCTCAGTCATGTAAGCCCCAGGTGGAGGCTCAGGAATACCGTTGCATTCAGATGTAGAAGGATTCTTCATTGCTGCTTCTGTAATAATTTTGTTTAACTATTCAGGGTTGTTAGCCCTGAGCTGAACCCCCTAACCTGGAGGACTGGTGGATCATTCTTAGTCTGGCCTCTGCCCTTTGAACTGTTTGGCATGGGTGACCCTACCGAGATCCCTGGCCCATAAACTCCGAGAAAGAAGCAAGACAAGTGCTACACCTGCCCCTACAAAGTTCAAAGTTCAAAGGTTCAATTAATATCAGAGAATGTGTGCAGTATTTGGCCTATCCCCTAAAACCCTCACTAACTTTTATAGATGCACCGTAGAAAGCATTCTTCTAGGGTGCATCACAACCTGGTATGGAAGTTGTCCTGTCCAAGACTGGAAGAAGCTGCAGAAGATCGTGAACACGGCGCAGCACATCACACAAACCAATCTTCCGTCCTTGGACTCACTTTACACCGTACACTGTCGGAGCAGTGCTGCCAGGATAATCAAGGACACGACCCACCCAGCCGATACACTTTTCGTCCCTCTTCCCTCCGGGAGAAGGCTCAGGAGCCTGAAGATTCGTACAGCTAGATTTGGGAACAGCTTCTTTCCAACAGTGATAAGAATGCTGAACGGATCCTGACCCGGATCTGGGCCGTACCCTCCGAATATCCAGACCTGCCTCTTGTTTTTTTTGCACTACCTTACTTTCCATTTTTCTATTTTCTATTTATGATTTATAATTTAAATTTTTAATAAATTTACTATCGATTTGTAATCCAGGGAGCGGGAAGAGCAGAATCAAATATCGCTGTGATGATTGTACACTCTAGTATTAATTGTTTGGTGACAATAAAGTATAAAGTATAAGTATACAATCTGGAATTTGCACTCTTTACAGACATCCACGAAACAAGAGGAAACGTCGAAGCCCCAGAAACCCCCCTCCCCACCCTTCACACAAGCAACAGCAAAAGCATCAACCCCCTTCCCCCCCCCCATTCACGGCAACAGAAGCATTGACTCCACCCCCACCAGGCAAGAAACAGCAGAAGCTCCCCAGAGAGACTTTGATCCAGAGTCCAGAGTCCATTAAAACTATAGTCCACAACCCTGCACTCTGGTATCTCAGACAGGCTCTCACTCTCCATCAGAAGGGCGGGGGGGAATCGCTCAGGTACAGGGACGTTCTTCCAACCGCAGCCGGCGATGAGCAGACACACTCGACGTTTCAGTCTCCCCGACACTTCAGTCAGCGCAGTCTGTGAGGAACCAGGTCATCCACAGGGCTGCTCCCTGAGGCCGCACTTCTTCCAGGCCGCTCCTGGAGACAGCGAAGCACTGGGGTCACACGGCCAGTCCGAAAGCTGCCGCTCGCAAAAAACCATAGTTTGAACTGTGGGTCAATGACTCTGGGAGAGCCCCAACCACACTGAAAAGAAAGATGTAAGAGAAGAAGAGTAAGCTGTTTTGTTATGAACTGGAAGAAGCCGCTTGGATCTGCAAAAACGGCTGGCACCATCTTTCCTCGCTCCTCCCTCCTTGCCACACCTCCATTTAGGGCCCCAAACAATCCTTCCAGTTGAGGCAAAACTTCACCTGCGAGTCTGTCGAAGTCATCTACTTTATCCGGTGCTCCCAGTGCAGCCCCCTGAACATTGGTGAGACAGGATGTAGACTGGGGAAACTGCTTTGTCGAGCACCTTCACCAGGTCCACTGCAAAATGCAGGATTTCCTGGTGATCAACCATTTCAATTTGACGTCCCGTTCCGACATGTTGGTCCACAGCCTCCTCTACCACCACAATGAGGCCACCCTCAGGTTAATGGACCATAGCTCATATTCCATCTGGGTAGCTCCAACCTGATGGCATGAACATTGATTTCTCCAATTTCTCGTCCCTTCTGTTTTTTCATTCCACATTCTGGTTTCCCTCTCATCCTTTCTTTCTTCCTCATCTGCCCATCGCCTCCCTTTGGGTCCCCTCCCCCTTTCCTTTCTCGTATAGTCCACTCTCCTCTGCTATCCAATTCCTTCTTCTTCAGCCCTTTACCCCTTCCACCTATCACCTCCCAGCTTTTCACTTCACTCCCTCTCCCTCACCCACTCACCTACCGTTTCCCCTGGTCTCTCACCTATCTCCTTCCAGTAGCCTGAACTCCTTCCCTTCCCCCATCTTGTTATCCTGACTTCTGGTCCCTTCCATTCCCGTCCTGACGAAGGGTCACAGCCTGAAACGTTGACTCTTTATTCCTCTCCATAGATGCTGCCTGACCTGTCAAGTTTCCCCAGCATTTTGTGTGTGTGTTGCTCCAGATTACCATCTTCTACAGAATCTCTCATGTTTATGAGATGAAAACCCATCTCAGTTTGTGTTGGTTGAAGAATTAGATTTTTTTTATTGAAAATTAGATTTTCAGCTGTTGGTTTGGGAGAATTCCAAGAGTAAAGTTGATCGAAGCGAGTATGTCTAACTTTTGGGAGCTGTGCCAATAAGCACAGAGTTCAGTTGAAGAGGCCAGAAATAGAAAGAAATAAAAAAAGATTAGCTTTATTTGTCATGTGCACTGTTTTGTCCAAGAATGTGCTGGGGGGCAGACTATCGCTGTCGCTATTACAAGTATCGCTACGCTTCTGACGCCAATATAACATGCTCACAACTCACTATGTATTGCATTGTCCTGCTCCTGCAGAGCGACAAATGTCATGACATATGCCGTTGATATTAAACCAAATTCTCATTCCGTACGCCTTTGGACTGTGGGAGGAAACCGGAGCACCCGGAGGAAACCCATGAGGTCACGGGGAGAATGTACAAACTCCTTACAGTCAGCGGTGGGGATTGAACCCGTGTCGCTGGCACCGTGAAGTGCTGCGCTAACCGTTACTCTACCTTGACTTGTGGAGAACGAAACCTTCCGTATTCCAGAATGGGTACCCAGTGTCAATAATAACAAGAGAAAGTCTGCAGACAGTGGAAATCCATAGCAACACACACAAAATGCTGGAGGAACCCAGCAGTTCAGGAAATCAATAAACTACTGAGTTGAAACATCGACTGTTTATTCATTTCCATAGATGCTGCCTGACCTGCTGAGCTCCACCAGCATTTTCTGTGTGTTGCTTTAGGTTTCAATAACCTTTCATAGAAGTAGCACGGACAAATATAGGTACAATACTTGTTAGAAGCAACACACACAAAATGCTGGAGGAACTTAGCAGGTCAGGCAGCATCTACGGCAAGGAATAAAGAGTTGATGTTTCAGGCCGAGGCCCTTGATCAAGACAAGAACAGGACAGAAGCTAAAATAAGAAGGTGTGGGGGGAGGGAGTACAAGCTGGCAGATCAGCTGTTAGAAGCAGCAAGGTGTTCTGCTTTGGAGGAAATACTCTGAGGTGATAATCGTGGAGAAATGCAGTGTGGACACAGGCCAGTCGGCCCAACATCTCTCTGCTAACCAAGCTAGTCCCATTTGCCTGGGTTTGGCCCATATCCCTCATAACCTTTTCTACACTTTCCTTAAACCTTTCCCTAACTGTTGTAAAGTTTAGAAAGGTTCTGAAACTCATATTGAACCTGGAAGTTGTCCAAAGTGAGGGAATTTGAGGAAAGCAACATTATTTATTTATTTATTAAGATACCTCGCAGAATAGGCCCTTCTGTTCCTTCGAGCCATGCCACCCAGCAACCCCCAGTTTTCCCAGTCCCGATGAAGGATCTCAGACCAAAATGTTGACTGTTTGTTCATTTCCTTAGATTCTGTCTGACCTGCTGACTTCCTCCACCATTTTGTGTGTTTTGCCTCGGGTTTTCAGCATCTGCAGATTTTCTCACATTTGGGAGCCCCCAACTTAACTCTAGCCTAATCATGGGACAATTTACAATGACCAATTAGCCTAGCAACCACTAGGTCTTTGGACTGTAGGAGGAAATTGGAGCTGCCGGAGGAAACGCACGCGGTCATGGGGAGAATGCAGAAACTCCTGCCAGACGGTGGTGGAAATTGAACTAGCGCCGTGCTAACGACTCTGCTACACTGCCACCATCCGTTTACCATCCATAAAACCCATGAAAGCTGTGGGCTGTACTCAGGAAGGTCACTCCAGTGAACTTAATGTTTTGTGGGAAAAGGTGATGAAGAACAATTGGATACAACGTGGCTGTTGGGCCCCAACTCTCCATGTTATCAACAGAATGTGGTGAATACAGCCCTCACAACTATCGGGCTCCCGAACCAGTGTGGAAAACTTCAAATCTGAACTGATTCTATGACCTACAGACTCACTTTCAAGGTCTCTACAACTCATGTTCTCAGTATTCCTGGGATGGCGGGACTGTCATATGTTGAAAGATTGGAGCCACTGGGCTTGTATACTCTGGAATTTAGAAGGCTGAGAGGGGATCTTATTGAAACATATAAGATTATTAAGAGATTGGACACGCTGGAGGCAGGAAGCATGTTTCTGCTAATGGGTGAGTGCAGAACCAGAGGCCACAGTTTAAGAATAAGATGTAGGCCATTTAGAACGGAGTTGAGGAAAAGCTTTTTCACCCAGAGAGTGGTGGATATATGGAATGCTCTGCCCCAGAAGGCTGTGGAGGCCAAGTCTCTGGATGCTTTCAAGAAAGAGATGGGTAGAGCTCTTAAAGATAGCGTAATCAAAGGTTATGGGGATAAGGCAGGAACTGGATACTGATTGTGGATGATCAGCCATGATCACAGTGAATGGCGGTGCTGGCTCGAAGGGCCGAATGGCCTACTCCTGCACCTATTGTCTATTATTTATAATATACTGTATAGATATATTGTCCAAAGTGATGGAATTTATATATCGTTCATTCATTATGCGTCATGTTATATGACATAGGCGATCATGGTCTTCCATCTTTTCATGACCATGATTGTTCTTGGCAAATCTTTCTGCAGAAGTGGTTTACTTCTTCCGAGCAGTGTCTTTGCCAAATGGGTGAACCCTGGTCATTGTCAATACTCTTCAGGGATCATCTGCCTGGCATCAGTGGTTGCAAAACCAGGACTTGTGACTTTGCCCTGAATCTCCTCAACTTTGCCCATTAGGTTCTTGTTCGCCTTAAAGCCACGTCCCGTACATTCTTCAACAGACAGTTTTACTTCCACATGAGCCACCGCCGTAAGTGAAATGCACTGCTCATTCTGAACCTCCTCCAGCTCTGGCTGAGGCTTGGAAATCCCCAGCACAAGAGAGCCCCAAATCGAAACAGGAATTTCATCTTGATCGAGTTTGGAAGGCAGGGAGTTCCCACATAAATGTCACATTCCCAAGCCACCACATGAGGAAATGAGTCAGCAGGCAATTCCATGAACCATTTGATAGTCCAACACATTCTGGGTTTGAATTACCTCTGCATTCGTTCAAGAACAGTGAAAACAAAAAGGTTTCAAAATACAGGCAACACACACACATGCAATGCTGGAGGAACACATTAACAAAATGTAAATTACAGGCTCCATTTGCGCACAGATTAGTAGTAGAGTATATTTTAGGTCAATACCCTGATGGGGTCCTGGTGAAGGATCTCAGCCCAAAAGGTTGACTGTTAATCATCTTGTACAGGTCAGACAGCATCCATGGCGGACGAATGAGATTTACCAGGATGCTGCCTGGATTAGGAATCATGTCTTATGAAGATAGGATGAGTGAGTGAGGGCTTTTCTCTTAGCGTGAAGGAGGATGAGAGGTGACTAGATAGAGGTGCACAAGGTAGTAACAGCCAACATTTCAGGCTGAGATTCTTTATCAGGGTATCGGCCCGAAGTATACTTCTATTACTAATCTGTGTGTGATTGAAGCCTGTAATTTACATTTTGACAACGTGTTTTTGGGCTGAGTGATCTGGTGCCATTGCTGTCTCTGAGGCCATTCAGCATGGTAGAGAACAGAGTGTGCAAACTAATGGCAGGGCGTGAACCCATTATTGGCTCCATTTCTTGACCAACACACCCATTAAAGTGTCGAGCAAGATTGAGATCAACGAGGAGGAGAGCGGAAGGCGAGCGGGTCTTCAGTACCGTCTGCCTGCATCTGACTGACTGGCCTCCCGCTCCCTCTTGCTGCTGGAGGAAGGAGCAGGAGACGTGTGTCTTGGGCAAGTTTTGATTGGTGCAGTCTGTGGATTGGATTTGTTTTTAGAGGACTCTGCAGTTCATGTTATATGTGGTTCTGGTTTCTGGTTACTCCTTTTTCTTGCTATTTTGTGCGATTTTGTTTGGGGTGGACTGGCTCCGCAGTCACAGCACTAACTTGAACTGAACTGAACAGTCCTAGACTGTTTCGAGGATCCTGCGGTTTGATGTTTAATATTCTGTGTTATTTGCTCGTGATGTGATTTATTGTTTTTTTTGTGTGTTGAGTTGTTTGCTGTTTTCTTTGAATGGGTTCATGGTTTTTCTTTTCTTCATGGCTGTCTGTGGGGAAGATAGATCTCAGGGTTGTATACTGCATACATACTTGATAATAAATGTACTTTGAATCTTTGATCTGTGTTCAATGTGTTATGTTAATGTGAGTTTGGATGTGCTCATGTTCTTATTATTCATTCACCTTTTCTATATAGCGGAGACAAAAATTTCACGCACCTCGATTAAAGTTTTTGTAATAATTATAACCAACTCATTTTACCAAATACTGTACCGATGGTCCGACTGAAAACTCAGAGGTGCGCAGCTGCACCTTAATGGAGTGGTACCTTGCGCCACTTGGTGGCGGCAGTCGGTACTACAGAAATTAATGTGACACAAGCTGCAAAATGATACATAGCTGGAAGTGGTGTGCAAAATATTCCAATAAATATGTAGCCTGAGCACTGGAGAATTAAGGGGAGATGTATCACAGCAGGTAGTGCTCACACCCCAATGACCAAGGTTCAGCCCTGATCCCGGTGTGTGTGTGTGTGTGTGTGTGTGTGTGTGTGTGTATGCACATGTCTTTGGTGGTATGCATGTGTGATGGCTTTCCCCTGGGTACCCCAGATTCCTCCCACATCCCAAAGACCAATTGGGCATTTTAAATTGCCACAAGTTTGGACAAATGCAAACCAGGCGTTGATGATTCTGTGAAGAATACATTTCAGGTCCAAGCGGTGAACAGGGGAGGGGCAGTGGGATCATTCAGCTGGCCTCCCGTGTTGTGGAAACTACCCCCAGTGAGCTAACTCGCTGGAACGCGCAGTTCGAGAGAGTTCACGGCCAAAATACGTGACCCATGGATTCCAGGTGAGATTGACAGGGAGAAGTTGTTCCTTCTAGAATTAAGAGACACACTCCCAGGATGAGTGCAGAGAAGTTTGGGGAGGGGGTGGGAAATCTTAGGAAACCTACTGCAGAGGACTGAGGGCGTTACAAACACTGAAAATATTTAAACTGAGACCGTGAGACTTGTGACGTTATGGAATCTCAGTTCTCCTACCACCACAACAGATCGACAGCGGAAGCAATTTCTATAGCTCTTCACTCCGCTCAGGACTACTTGGACAACAGGAACACGTCCCTTTAGGCTGCTGTTCATCAACCACAGTCAGTGTTCAGCACAATCATCCTCTCCAAGCTCCAATACCTGGGCCTCAGTACCTCCCTCTGCAACTCCATCCTTCACATCCTCAGCGACAGACTTCAATCACTGAGGATTGGTAACCACATCCCTTCCCTTCCTTGAAGACCATTAACACAGATGCACCTCAAGGCTGCAAGCTTAGACCCCGGATCTAATCTCCATACACACATAGGATCAAGTGGAGCACATCAGGAGTATTAAGAAGCCAGAAAATAACTAAAGAAGAGGATCTAACCTGGCCCCAACATATCGATGTAGTCATAAAGAAGGCAAGACAGCGGCTATACTTTATTAGGAGTTTGAAGAGATTTGGCATGACAACAAATACACTCAAAAACTTCTATAGTTGCACCGTGGAGAGCATTCTGACAGGCTGCATCACTGTCTGGTATGGAGGGGCTACTGCACAGGACCAAAAGAAGCTGCAGAAGGTTGTAAATCTAATCAGCTTCATCTTGGGCGTGAGCCTACAAAGTACCCAGGACATCTTCAGGGACCGGTGTCTCAGAAATGCAGCATCCATTGTTAAGGACCTCCAGCACCCAGGGCATGCCCTTTTCTCACTGATACCATCAGGTAGGAGATACAGAAGCCTGAAGGCACACACTCAGTGATTCAGGAACAGCTTCTTCCCCTCTGCCATCCGATTCCTAAATGGACTTCGAAGCTTTGGACACTACCTCACTTTTTTAATATACGTTAAAGGCATCTGTTAGTCTTGTGAGACCATGGATCTGCGCCTGGAAAGTCTTCACTCTCCAGGGCACAGGCTGTATGGAAGACCGGCGGTTGCCCATGCTGCAAGTCTCCCCTCTCCACAGTATCAATGTTGTCCAAGGGAAGGGCATTAGGACCCATACAGCTTGGCACCGGTGTCATCGCAGAGCAATGTGTGATTAAGTACCTTGCTCAAGGACACAACACGCTGCCCAGCTGGGAATCGAACTCACGACCTTCAGGTAGCTAGTCCAATGCCTTAACCACTTGGCCACGTGCCCACTTTAATATACATCATTTCTGTTTTTGCACATTTTTAAATAATCTATTCAATATATGTAATTGATTTACTTGTTTATTTATTGTTATTTATTTAACTGTTGGTTTATTTATTTATTTCTCTCTATGCTAGATTATGTATTGCATTGAACTGCTGCTACTAAGTTAACAAATTTCACGTCACATGCCAGTGATAATGAACCTGATTCTGATTCTGAATTAAGAAAGCCAGGAGGGGCCATGAAAAGTCCTTGGCAAGTAGGATTACGGTAAATCCCAAGACATTCTCTACCTATATCAAGAGCAAGAGGATAACTAGGGAGAGGGTAGGGCCACTGAAGGATAAAGAGGGGAACATTTGCTTGGATGCAGTGAACGTGAGTGAGGTACTTAATGAGTACTTTGCTTCAGTACTTAGGATATGGAGGACCAGGAGATCAGTGCCGAGTGTGTAAATATGTTAGAGGGTTCAGAATTCAAGGGGGAGGAAGTGTTGGGCCTCCTAATGAGTATTAAGGTGGATAAGTCCCCAGGGCCTGATGGGATTTACCCCTGGTTATTGAAGGAGGCAAGAGACGAGATTGCTGGGCCTTTGACTAGTATCTTTGTGTCCTCTCTAGCTATAGGCAAGATCCCAGAGGACTGGCGAGTGGCTAACGAACCTCTATTTAAGAAGGGAACAAGGGAAGATCCTGGGAACTATAGACTGGCAAGTCTCACATCAGTTGTAGGGAAATTACCAGAGAAAATGCTTAGAGTTGGGATTTATGAGTACTTGGAAACCCCTGGCCTAATCAGGGAGAGTCAGCAGGGCTTTGTGCGGGGCAAGTCATGATTGAGTTTTTCAACGAGGTGAGAACAGAGATGGATGAGGATGGATGAGACAGTGGATGTTGTCTACATGGATTTTAGTAAAGTGCTTGACAAAGTCCCACATGGGAGGCTAATCTAAAAGATTAAGATGCGTGGGGTCCACGGTGAATTGGCTGCTGGGACTCAGAACTGGCTTGCACAGAGAAGACAGAGGGTAGTGGCTGAAGGGACATATTTAAGCTGGAGGTCTGTAATTAGTGAAGTTCCGCAGGGATCTGTGCCGGGACCTCTGCTGTCGGTGATGTATATATTGGAGGGAGGAGAAGATGGCGGCACGACACAACGCGCATGGCCATTCCGAATGAGCTAGGGGGGCCGCGCACAATCCAGATTTGATGGAGACAGCCGTGAGAAGCGCAGAGGAACATCTGGAGTAACTTCTGAAATGCCTGCTTTGCGGCCACTGCTATTGTGCGATCGAGAATCTCCGGAGATGAAGGCCCCAAATCCTTGGTTTTGCGTATCGCCTGTTGCCGGGGACGGGGTCAAAGCGCTCGGCAGAGATGGTGCTCGGTGTCGAAGAGATGGTCGGATGCTCTGAGTTTTTCGGACGGACTCGGAGTCGGACTGTGGTCGGATGCTTCCGGGATGCTGCACCGGCAAGTTGGCAGCGCTGGAGGTTTACCGTCTGCGTGAGATGATGGGACTTTGAGAGACTCTGAGACTTTTACTGTGCCATGGTCTGTTCTTATCAAATTACGGTATTGCCTTGCACTGTTATAACTATATGTTATAATTATGTGTTTTTTGTTAGTTTTTAAGTCGGTTTGTCATGTGTTTTCGTGATATCATTCTGGAAAGACATTGTATCATTTCTTAATGCATGCATTACTAAATGACAATAAAAGGGGACTGTGTGTCCTCATAATCATAAACCACCTGGATGAAAATGTAGATGGGTGGGTTAGTCGGTTTGTAGATGATACCAAGATTAGTGGAGTTGTGGTCAGTTTAAAAGACTGGCAAAGAATACAGTGTGATATAGATCAGTGGCAGATATGGGCAGAGAAATGGCAGATGGAGTTTAACCCAGATAAACATGAGGTGTTGCACCTTGGGTAGGGCAAATGCAAGGAGGTAGTACACTGTTAAAGGCAAGACCAGTATCATCGCTTGGCGGCAATGAGTGAGATAGAAGACCTGGCTGAGTGGTGTCACAACAACTCCTTGCTCAGTTGTCAATAAAACCAAGCAACTAATCGGCATATATTGTAAAATTTGTAGTTTTGCGACAGCAGTACATGGAAATACATAATAAAAACTGTAAAATACAGAAAGTAAATATATACAAGTTAAATAGTGCAAGAAGTAGAAATAAAAGAGTAGTGAGGTAATGTTCATAGTTTCAACATCCATTCAGAAATCTGTTGACAGAGGGGAAAAGCTAGTCCTGAATATGTAACACTCACAACACGCTGGAGGAACTCAGCAGGTTGGGCAGCATCCCTGGAAGCGATCAGTCAATGTTTCAGGCCAGAACCCTTCGTCAGGACTGTAGAAGGAAGGGGCAGAGGCCCTATAAAGAAGGTGGGGGGAGGGTGGGAAGGAGAAGGCTGGTAGGTTCCGGGTAAAAAACCAGTAGGGGAAAGATAAAGGGGTGGGGGAGGGGAGGCAGGGAGGTGACAGGCAGGAAAGGTGAAGAAAGAATAGGGGAAAACACAATGGGTAGTAGAAGGAGGCGGAACCATGAGAGAGGTGATAGGCAGCTGGGGGAGGGGGCAGAGTGACATAGGGATAGAGGAAGGGAGGGAGAGGGAAATACCGGAAGTTGGAAAATTCTATGTTCATACCAAGGGGCTGGAGACTACCTAGACGGTATATGAGGTGTTGCTCCTCCAACCTGAGTTTAGCCTCATCATGGCAGTAGAGGAGGTCATGTATGGACAAATCTGAATGGGAGTGGGAAGCAGAGTTGAAGTGGGTGGTTACTGGTAGATCCTGTCTGTTTTGGCGGACGGAGCGGAGGTGCTCGACGAAGCCGTCCCCCAATCTGTGTCCGTTTTCACCGATGTAGAGGAGGCCGCACCAGGAGCACCGGATGCAATAGATGACCCCAACAGACTCATAAGTGAAGTGTTGCCTCACTTGGAAGGACTGTTTGGGGCCCTGAATGGTGGCAAGAGAGGAGGTGTAGGGACAGGTATAGCACTTACGCTTACAGGGATAAGTACTGGGTGAGAGATCCGTGGGGAGGGATGTGTGGACCAGGGAGTTGCGGAGGGACCGACCCCTGTGAAAAGCGGAGAGGGGTGGAGAGGGAAAGATGTGCTTAGTGGTGGGGTCCTGTTGAAGGTGGCAGAAGTTGCGGAGGATAATGTGCTGGATCCGGAGGCTGGTGGGGTGGTAGGTGAGGACAAGGGGAACTCTGTCCCTGTTGTGGTGGCGGGAGGATGGGGTGAGAGCCGAAGTGTAGGAAATGGAGGAGATGCAGTGAGGGCGTCATTGATGACAGCAGAAGGGAAACCACGATCCTTAAAGAAAGAGGACATTTGAGATGTCCTGGAACGGAAAGCCTCATCCTGGGAGCAGATGCAGCGGAGACGGAGGAACTGGGAATAGGGAATGGCATTTTTGCGTGTGGCGGGGTGGGAAGAGGTATAGTTGAGGTAGTTATGAGAGTCAGTGGGCTTGTAGAAGATGTCAGTGGACAGTCTGTCTCCAGAGATGGA